>NW_008609577.1:0-33082 GCF_000691845.1 Merops nubicus
TGACCATCACTCTCTGGATGCCACCATTCAGCTAGTTCTTTACCCACTGAACAGTCCACTCATTGAACCCATAATTCCCCAATTTAGAGATGAGGATATTGTGTGGACTGTGTCCTTGCAGAAGTCCAGACAGATGACATACATGGGCCTTCCCTTGTCAACTGATGCAGTCACTTCATTGCAGAAGGCCCTTAGCTTGGTCAGGCAGGACTTGCCCCTAGTAAATCCAAGCTGACTCCCAAGGATTCCCTCCCTGTCCTCCCTGTGCCTTAACATGTCTTCTAGGGGGATCTGTTCCATGATCTTCCCAGGCACAGAGGTGAGGCTGACAGGGTGGGAGTTCCCAGGGTCTTCTTTATTACCCTTTTGAAAGATGGGCAGGATGTCACCCTTTTTCCAGTTGTTAGGGACTTCACCTGACTGCCATGAGTTCTCAAATATTATGGAGAGTGGATCAGCAGCTGCATCTTCCATACTCTGGGATGCACCTCATCAGGTCCCATGGACTTCTGTCTGTTCAGGTTCCTCAGGTAGTCGTGAACCTTGTCCTGGCTTACAGTGGGAGGGACTTTGTCTCCCAGGTCCTTGTCCTGTGGGCCACCAGCTTGAGGGCTGTGAAGAGAAGGGTTGCTGGTGAAAACTGAGACAAAGAAGTTCTTGAGTACCTCAGCCGCCTCCTCGTCCGATGTTACTGACTCACCAGGGTTTGTCACCAGGGGGTTACACCTCCTTTGACCTTCCTTTTCTGATTTAGATACTTAGAGAATCCCTTTTTGGTTTTCTTTGTGTCCCTTGCCAAGTTCAGCTCTAGCTTAGCCTTGGCCTTCCTGACTTTATCCCTCCAGAAGCGGGCAGCTTCCCTGTATTCCCCCCAGGAGACCTGCCCCTGCTTCAACTCTTTGTGCAGTTTCCCCTTGTCCTTTAGCTCGACCAACAGTTCATGACTCAGCCAGGGCTGTCTTTTTCCCTTCTTGCCTGATTTCCTGCACGTGGGTGTTGAGAGCTCCTGTGCTCTATGGAAAGCCTCTAGAAAGCTCTGTGGAAAGCATCTAGTAGACAGGAGATTACTTTGTGATAGGTACCTTCAAAACCCAGGCTCTCTTTTGTGACTTGTTTCTGATTACACAATGAACTCATCACTTCCCTTGAATGCATTTGTCTTCCATTTCAAACATCAGCAACACGACTGGGGTTTCCAGGAGCAGTCAGTGGCACGTACAAGGCTGGGAGCGCTGGGAGCCAACGTCCTTCCCATCAGCCAGCAAGCCAGCTGGGAAGACCAAAGGTCTTGAGGAAAGGTCATTGTGGACCAGGGCCGTTCTGGGGCAGAGCAGGTGATGGAGACACAACTCATGAAAACAAATAAACCTGTTTTATTTTAGGGAACCCTTTGGAGATGAATAGCAAGCTTGTCCTCTGAATGCCACCATGTGCAGGTATTTCCCTGTGGGGCTCAAGGCTGCCTCTAAGAGAGGGAAGTGGAGGGAGGTCGTGTCAGGCTGGGTGCTGGTGTCCAGCAAGGCTGCTTGCCCACTCTCTCTGGTCTGCAGAGTCATGCCCACCATGCATTTAACTGCCCTAGGGGGTGAACAGCAGCAGTTAGCTTCTGTGTCTCCTTTCTCCAGAGGGATTTTTCAACGGCAGCATTTGTTTTGGTACCTTATTATTCCCCAACATATTTTTTTAGAGGTGCTGTCTGCTCACACCCCTCACTGAAGCAGTGTGGCTTGGTCAGGAGAGTGAGATGCTCCAGCGAAGTTGTGCTTTGAGATGGACTTTGGTTTCTGCTGAGGTGTCTAGCACTTTGCTGATTGTTCTCCAGAATGATTCAGAATCCAGCAGTGTATCCAAGAGCAGCATCTGCCTGGGGCTGATCACAATCAGTACTGATGTTTTGTTTATTCTTGGTAAAACCTGCTGGCTCTCTCTTCACAAAAGAGTAGGGGTTGCGCTTCAAACATGGAACCCTAAAACAATGTCTTCCCTCTGAAATCACCTCCCTCCTTGCTGGATGTGTGCGAAACAACCTCCACGTGCAGTCAATGACATCTGGCAGCTTCATTGTCACTTTATTAGGAATTTCCTATGGGGTCAGGTAAATGAAGGAGACATCAACTCACCGAACTTGAGCTGTTCTGTGTCCTCACACCACCAAAGGGCTGTGCTGCCCCCAGGACCGTCGGCAGAGGTTGGGTTGTGGTGGCCAAATGCTGGCAGAGTGTGTTGAGCATGCCTGTCCCATCCTCCTTGGAGGGGCAGGGTTGTGATACTTACAGTAGTCTCCAGACTTTTCCACACTGAGGCTGCAAGTATCTTCTAGGCAGCACATTACAAAATTATATGTGTGTACAAACTTGTTTGGGTAGATACTCCCTGCCTCATCTCCTCCCATTCCCTTCAGGGCAGGAGATATCACGCCTCCTTGACAGTTGGTTCACATCACAAACCCCAGTGTGCCATTCAGCTTTTCTGAAGGTGCCTTCTCAGGGTAAAAGCTGGCAAGGATCCGTACGTTGTAAAATCTCAGCCCAGCTCAGCCAAAGCCCCAGAAGGATCCCTGGCAGAGCAAGAGCAGACATGTCTGCTTAGCCTGACGCTGAGATAGGAACATCAGGAGAGGGGCAGCAAAGCACATCTGATGGATGGAACAACACATTCCTAAGGTTACTCACATTCAAATCTTGCAAGACATAGAAACACAGTCCAAAACAACAGTCCCTCCACAGTCTGGGTTTCTTCAGCAGCTGATAGTGTGGTTTGGTTAGTACCAGGCTGCTGACTAAGAAGCGTGTGTGCTTTTTTACTTGTGCTTACATGCTAAGAAGGTCACCACGAAGAATGTTGCTCACCCAAAAGCCCCCTCACATGCTGTCAGGTGTGCCAGGACCCAGGCCTGTAGCACTGCCCACGCCAGATTCCACGGCGTGACTGGGATCTTTGGTGGTGTGGTTGCACCCAGCATCCCATTAAGGCTCGTTGCCTCTTCCTCTGCCTGCCTGGTGGCAGTGGTTGTGGTTAGCAGCCTGGGTGCACCTGCATGGCCCAACACTGACGTGCTGGGGGGTTTGTTAAACGGGTTAAACCAACCTGTGCTGAGGAGCACACGCTGGGGAAGCTCAATCCACCTGGCTTTGTCTGTGGGAACACCAGGCAGTGGGTCCAGGATGACCATCTCACATCGCTCCGTAGTCAAGGGAGAAAGACAGACACTCCTGAGGACAGCACTTACTGATGTCAGTTGCCAGCTTATCCCAGATAAGGTTTGGTTCAATCCCAGTGAGGCAGATGGGCATAAAAAATCCATTGGCAAGACTCTGGTGCTACACAACCTATCTGAGAACCTCCTTCTGGTTAGCATCTGCACTGTCACCTCAGTTCTTCTCTCCCAGGCTCCATAATATTCTCCAGTCAACTGCAGTCCCTTGCAGCCTTCGTCTTTCCAGCTAAACAGGCCAAGCCCACATAGCACCAGCTCTCAGGAAAAGGTTTCTTCTCCCATCCCCACAGCTGCAGTCCTCCTGTGCCTCCATTCTCTTCAGAGTTCATGATCCACCAAGCAGATTGGTCTTGCTGACGTCATTTTATTCTATGTCTTTCATAACTCTTTCTCTTCACCGGAGGTATTTCTGCTGTTCGGAGATCACACTGGCTGTGTTTCAGTGATGGGAGAAGGATTTCTGGAAGCCCTCACATCCCAGCCATTTCCAGCCTATCAGGACTTGGGGAATGCCTTAGTGCAGCAAGCATTGCCCAGTTTTGCACGTCGGAGGGACAGAAGTTTGTAGAAAGGGGGATGATGCCCTGACTACTGTGTTGTGCAGTACTTGGACATGTCTGCCTCCATACTGGTGCTGCCAAAAGCAGGGTCAAGTTTTTGGAGCCCCAGACTCTGGCCTGAGCCTGTTATGTTCAGTGATACTTGGAGAGAAGGACAAGCTGAAGCAAATTAGCTTCCCCATTTCACCTAGATGGGTGAAGTTCAGGCCAAGATGACATCATTCAAGTTCTCCCCTAGGAGAAAGATCTCAATTAGTAGATTCCATAAGCCCTGAATTATTTGAGTTCAGAGGGGTGCCAGGAGGTCTATGGTCCAACCTCCTGCTCCAAGAAGGGCTCACTTCAAATTGTTTATGATCCTCAGCCTTGTTCAGCTGATCTTTTAAAGTCTCTAGGAAAGGAGACTCCATCATCTTTCTGAGGAAGCTTCTATAATAGTGCAAATAAGAGTGAGATGCCTCTTGGAAAAGGCAGGCCTCAAGAGTTCCCTGTGAGGGGAAGGACTAAGATGACTTCCCTAAACCTCAGCATTGTTTGGCAGATTGGTAGCCACAAGATTTAGAGATAATTTCTAAATGTCATGTTTAACGTTTAATGTCTAACCTGGACTATGTGTTTTGGGGACACATGCATGGAGAACAGCAAGCTACCAACTGGAGAAGGTGCATGCAGAGTGAATATTTTAAAAGTTTGAGGTCTGTGAAGTTTAATTCCATCTTAGAATTAAAATGGCTCAGAACGTAAGGAAATACTTTCCTGAAGCCAAAGGAGAATTCAGCAGAGTTCTTTCTAATCCCCTCAAGAAGCAGAACAACTTGACATCCTCTCTGTGCCTGTTTGCAGACTCTCAATCCATTTATTTGGTCTTCTACCGTGAAACATTTTGCAGCTGGCTGGGCTGAGGACCATATCACTCTGCTCTGGAGCATGCAAACAGGCAACTCTCATCTTCATCCTCCCCTACTCCCACACTGCTGGAACCAAGAAATTTCCCTGCCCCAAGCTGGAGAAGGATAGAGATGTCCTGGGTATGAAGCAGAGATCTAAGAGAGGACAGCATCTTCTAACTACTGTGAACAAGTCAAAATGGCTTTTGTGGATATTCCTCAGCTCTGACAGGGCTTCAGCAGGTCACCATTTACCAGATCAGCTTGGAGTGTGTCAGGGCAGTAGAGGAAGATGGCTGAGGCTGCTTGCAGAAACAGGGTTGGGCTGGCACTGGCCCCATGGGTGTCTGAGGTTGCCCTGTGTGTGCCTCAGCCAGTGATGTGGGCTCTCAGAAGACAGATTCGGAAGCCTGATACATGATGAAGGATGCAAACAGCCCCAGGCTGCTGTTGTGTGGGTAGCCATGGACTGGCACTGGCCTGAGCACTTTCCATCTCTCAGGCCACTATGTAGATATAAAGTAAAATTAGTAGTTTCAGGCTCTCATCAAACAGTTTGTGTTTGACCTGGGAAAAGCTTCGTGCTCTGCTTGCTTTGGGCTGACCCTTCTTGGTCCCATGGCTGCTGAAGGTGTGTGGGCAACTGGGGAACCACAAGCAGCAAAATCGTCCGTGCTCCTCGACTGCTGGTTGGAGAGTGGTGGAAGCTGCACCAGCAGCACTGCTGGTCCCAGTCCAGGGCAGTCAGCCTGGGTCAGCCCTGTGGGACAACAGCTGCTGGGGTAGACTGGCAGATGTGGGCAGAAGCTTGGTGGAGACACTTGGCAAAGGAAGGGCATTTTTCTTCAGCACATTTGCCCTTCAATCACCATTGTATAACCTTTTCTGCCAGAAAAACCCCATCCAACACTGACAGAAACAGTGGCCTCCTGCTCTATCGGACTAGTCCCTGAGTCAATAGTCTGGTGGAGAAGAGCTGGCTGTGCTGGGGCTGCTGGCAGTGCCCACCTCCACCAGTGCTGGGGAACAGCCCCATGTGGCCTGGCCCCGGAGGGTGCCCTGCTCACAGCAGGCTGGAAGAGGCTGTTCCCTCCTCTTACTATGGCAGTGGCAGAGCATCCCCTTGGAGGACAGTGATTTTAGCCATCTGCATGGCATCACAGTGGTTTAAGGAACCCTTTTAGGTTCCTGTGGCAGGCAGGGGAGCAGGAGCAGGACAGCAGGACTTCTAACCACATCTTTGACTCCCTCTCTTCATCTCCCAGGGTGAGGTCCAGGCAGAGGTCTCCTGAGTCCCCATCAGAGCAGTCAGAAGGGGAGGATGATCTGGAGGTGATGCAGGGTGGAGGCCATAGCCTGTGTGGTCCAGCCCAGCGAGGAGAGGTGCAGCAAGGACTGTGCTCCGAGCAGCCAGCCCTTGGGAAGCATCCAGGCTACGCATGCTTCCCACGGGCAGGATCCTGCACTTGTGATTTTAATGGGGAAAGAAAAGTCAATGGAGACAGTAGCCCATCAATACAGCCAGCAGTGCTGCTGGGAGATAAATCTGGGAGCAAATGTCACTGTGCAGAGGGGGCTTTTTGGGAGATGTTTCTGTAGGTCCCAGCAATTGCCAGGCTTGTCTCTTTTCCAGTCTGATCTGGTTTCTGTAACTGTACGTGGACAAGATGTGGACCCTGTTAGGGAATCCTGGAAGACAAGGGACTGCAATACATTCCATCTTCACTAAAAATATAATTCAAAAATTGGCATTATGTTTCTGTCTCAAAAACCTGAGCTGCAAAACATTTCGTTCCTAGGAAGAGTTGAAATAAAACATGAATTCAAATTAATTTTCAGGTGCAAGAAGATGTTTGATGGCGTGTGAGGACAGGCAGGTAGCAAAGCCATCAGCACATACCACAACAATCAGAGAGATCTGTGGTGGAGAACAGGACAAATACCCATGACTTGAGTGTTCACTTGGGAACCCCTCACCTGGGCAGAGGTGCAAAACTGAGAACAACTTGTTCAGATCCAGCTAAGAGCTGAAATCTGTTGCAGTTTTTACGTGGGATGAGTTTGTGATGAACTTTGTTTACAGGTGGGTGGCATCCCTGGAGCTAAACATGGGCTGGATTGGCAGATTTTTGGCATTTCCAGCTGTAGCCAAGCAGGATCAGCTGCTGGTCTCTGCTGCGGAGCTGTGTGCTAGAAAGACATCCCTGGGCACCCTCCTTTTTGTCTACATCTGCACTCCAAAGTGGCAATATTCAAAAGAAATGAAGTGCAAGGAGCATGAATCACAGCCTCCTCCTGAAATAAAATCGTATTAATTGCTGCCAAATGCTTGTCACTGCCAACCTT
The DNA here is from genome assembly GCF_000691845.1 of Merops nubicus. Classification (NCBI taxonomy): domain Eukaryota; kingdom Metazoa; phylum Chordata; class Aves; order Coraciiformes; family Meropidae; genus Merops; species Merops nubicus. Next base: position 7,011 of record NW_008609577.1, read on the forward strand.
TAGTCAGCCACTTCCTAGGTGGGCAGCAGGATCCCAGAGCTCACTGACAAGCCATGACACCCACTTTCCAGCCGCTTTCTTCTGACCACCCCTTTGAAGAGGCTGGTTTTATGCCTCTTTCATTCCTTCATTTTTATTCATCTTTCCCTTTTTATCTTCAGTGCTAATTTCAAAACCCCTGGCACCATTTTCTTGGTCCCTGGAGAAACCAGTCAGCTTTCTAACCCATTGCTCTGGCACATCCCAGCTGTTTCTCCTTGTGACACACGGATTTGACACTGAACTCTTTGGCTGTGCCTTGATCTCCAGTTCCTTTTGCTGTTCTCCATCAGGAGGCACCGAAGCCTTGCCAGCAAAAAGCAGAGATCAGTTTTGGTATCAGTCCCAATGCTACTGCTTAGATATCTGTTTAGTCTGCTGGATCCCATGAATTCTGTTAAATACCCCCCAAATTCAGGACGGAGCTACAATCCTGGAGGGGGGTTGGATTATGTGACCTTTAGAAGTCCTTTCCAACCCAAACTATTCTATGATTCCATGATTTTCCACCCGCTGGCTGCTCGTTCATGCTGCACCTTGGTGTCCTGTCTGCTGTGCAGGGTCCCTTCTGACCAGACGACTGATATCAGCTGGGTGTTTAAAACTACTCCCTCTCAAATATTCTTTGTATGTGACCATGCAAGCCATCCAAAATTGCCACACAGCTCCTGAGGCAGCTGTATTGACACAACCAAAGGGGTGGGGGCAGGAATTTCTTAAACTGGCTTTGCCACTAAAAAAATGTTGGTGGCACCACACCCTTCAGCTGCCTGGGAAAAGAGTGGTGGGGAAGGTGGCAGCTCAGTCAGCTGCCTGGCAGGAGGGCGAGCCTGGTTGGAGAAATCAGCATATCACAAAGGCTTCGTGTATTCCAGCACCCAACAAGCTTCAACAACGTTTCATTTGCATCTCACAAACAAGAGTCAAGCCGTAAATACCATAAATTTCCTACACTGATTAGTTAGAAGGAAGGAAAGGGAGGGGATGAGGGAGGCTGGACTGCTCTGAGGACATCTACACACTCAGGGCTGATGGCCCTGACTTCTGCTTAGAGCTACAAGGACCAGAAGAGAGTTCAAGGCTGGCACTAGGTGGGAAATGCCTATCTCACAAAAGGGTTGCTCCTGATAAATAAACATTTTTCTCACATATTTTTTCAGAAAACTTCTACTGAAGTACTCCGGAGTGGGGCTTGGCTGCATAAAGCTACATTGCTGTATGCAAAATACACATTTGCCCCAAATTTTGCCTAATACATTTGTTTCCCCTCAGGAAAATGCAGATCAACGTGTTCTACCTGGGTTGCAGGGAATGTACAGCAGATGTCAGGTGCCTCGTGACCTAGTTCAGTGCCCTTCTCCTGAGGAAAGCTGCACATCCCATGATCCTTCCCAGCTGCTGCCTCTTCTAGAAAGTTTTCTTTCTAAAAAAAAGTAGAAAAACTTCTAGAAAGTTTTCTTTCTAAAGATTTGAGCTATGAGATGGAGCTGTGTCCTCCAGATCACCCCTGGCAGATGTTTTTGGAGCTCTGTTTTACCCTGCAGTTAATTTACAAGGTACTGAGCCAGGTTGTCCCCTCCTTTGAAGCAAAGGGAAGGTAGTGGCGGTGTTATGCTGGCCCTGGGACACACCACAGGGCACAGGCTGTCTTTCCACTGAATGCCTTTCAGGCTTGGGTACGCTGCTGAAACCCCTCACTAGATTACACCTGACTTGTTTTTGCTGTGCTATTTGAGGATTTCAGAAACTTCACTATCAATCACCACTGTCCCCACCCGCTCACCGTGCTCTGATACCTGAGGCATACTCAGCACCTGAAGTTCCAGAGCTTGGCAAACTGGATGTGTCCAGAAATTCTGCCTACAGTCCTACCACCTTTCTTGAAAGCCTCCCGTAGTCCCATCCAACATAAACTATCTTATGAGCCATGTTTCCTTGTCCCTAAAGGGCTGAAGTGTTAGGCATGCTAATCTCTAATACTGTTGTGTGCTGGGTGGATTCATAGTTCTGTAGCCAAGAACATACATGCAAAAGCCAAAGCGTAAATGCAGAGAGGGTGATTTTGGATCACACCTAATCTCATGGATCTTCATAGCTCCTCACATAGGATGGACAAATTGCTTTCAGGTAGTGCTGGTCACCCATTTAGTGAGATGGGTTCTGGTTCCTTTACTAGTAGCCCTGCACTGGGTCTGTGTAGGGCATAGAGATAACACAGACATCAGAGCTGGTGGTTAAGGTCTTCTTCTGATATAGGGTCTCATGGCAGAGTTTGGTAGTTTGGGCAGGACTGCTACCTGGAATCCAGTGCCCTGGGCACAGCCCTGGCCCTGCAGCAGCTCTCTGTGAGCAGTGAGCCAGAGAGCAGCTCTGGGAGGGATGGTGCCTGGCGAAGGAGGACACCACAGACGGGCTGCAAACTGCCTGCCACGTCCTGTCACCCAAACTACAGCCCAGGGCCCCACAGGGCCAGCACTGTCCCACTCCAGTCCTGGGGCTAGCATACGCATGTGATGTGCCTTAAAATATGCTCCACCTCTGTCTGGGGTGAGGGGAATGCTCTGATGAACTCCTGGAGGGCATCACAGATGTCTTTGAACAATTATCAGCTTTAATTAGCCTGCACCAGAATAAAAGGGTGTTCCCAAGCAGGTCTGCTGATGCTGCCTTTATACCTGTAGAAGGAAAAGAAAAACCTGATGGTGGAAGACTGGTCTCACTGGTGTGAGAGTTCTGCAGGACTTGTCCTGCTCACCATGATCACAATGGGCTGAATACATAAGAGGAGTCCAGCAGACCTAGAGGGTACCAGGAACCAACCTAATATGTAAGAAATTTGCAAAGTTCAACACTGGAAAGTGGGAATCAAGCACTCTGAGACCAAAAGTGAGGCACAGTCTTTAGTAATAAAGGTAATTAGTCCTTGGCAGACATTCACAAAGGCTGTGATGAGCTCTGCCAGCAGGGCTGTTGAAGCAAGAGTACACGTTCAGCTGGGACACCGGAGAGGTGAGGTGGGAAGATAACCATGAGGAAAAGTGCTGTGCTGTCTGGCTCCTGCACCAAAGGCTGGCTGCAAAGCATGGGGGGCTGGCACCCAGTGCTCACAGCACATCAGCCTCCCCTGTGCCCCTTGTGCCACCCTGTGGGAGTGGAGCTTGTCCCCCTCTTTTCAGGAGCACTGCCCCACACCCCGCCCCCAGCCCAGCCCCACCCCAGGAGCACAGTTTGGCCCCCTGGTCTTCTTCGGGTCCTTCTCATCTTTGCCAGGGCCTTTGTCACCTCCTACTCCCTTGGTGTCTTCTGTATCTTGACTGAAGAGCTCTGCACAATTCTGGTTCCTGCTCCTGCAGTTTTCCACGTGCTCAGGCCCAAACACAGCCCTGATGTGCACAGTCAGGGAGCTGTGTAAGAGCAGCAGAATCACTAGAGCTCCAGAGTCCACACCAGACACCCCCAGCCCTGACACCTGAACTCTCCTGCTCCTTCCCCTGCTGGATGTCCCCTGCCCCAGAGAGCACATTTCCTCCTTGTGCCCAGTGCCTGCCTGTCACTGTCCTACAAACAGGGAGAGCTGATCCGTGGGCAATGGTTGTGTGCCACACTGGTGAGTGCCACACTGGTGAGTGCCAGGCTGGTGAGTGCCACCCTGGCGAGGGCCACGCTGGTGAGTGCTGGTGGGTGCCACACTGGTGAGTGGCAGGCTGGTGAGTGCCACGCTGGTGAGTGCCACTGTGGTGAGTGCCAGGCTGGTGAGTGCCACGCTGGTGAGTGCCAGGCTGGTGCCTGTCACCCTGGTGAGTGCCAGGCTGGCGCCTGCCCTGCTGGTGCAGGTGACACGTCTGCAGCTCCCCGGGGAGCTGACCAAACTGCAGTGGCTCTGCCCCAGTCTCTGATGTCCCAGGGGCTGATGTCCCCACGCCCCAGGGTGTTCTCACCCACAGCACCCCTGGGTGTGCCCTGAAGCAGAACCCATTTCTGAGGAGCCTGCTGTCATTAGCATGGGCAGGGGAGCCTTGCAGCAGATGGACCTGTTTGCCAGCTCCTCTGCTCAGCCATGGGAATGGCACTAAATGCATTTAACTCATGTCTTGCTGGCAGTCTACAGAAGCTGCCCAGGAGCACACAGCAGCTAGATCAAAGTGCTCCTTTCTGTCCTCTTGTTCCTCTTGTACTTGGTTTCTCTCATTTTTGTGACAGGCACAACTCAGAGCCAGGGACACAGGGTCTGCAGGAGGTGAGCCATGATTCTAATGCCTCTGTAAAGGGGCAATACAGGGACATCTTCCAGCTTCTTGGGAAGGGGAAGTTCATGTTGTGCACTCACAGCTGAACTGAGGCAGTTTCTGCCCATCCTGTCGTGTCTCCTGTTGCTCTTGTGGGTTTTGTGTTTTGATTCTTTCGTTTTTCTTTTTCCTTTTTCCTCTGAAATGCAGCTCTCCTGCCAGTGATATCATTTTGCACATCTGAAAATGCCAGTTTAGCACTCCTAGACCCCATGGAACCCATGGAAGTGCCCAGCTGCAGGGTTGGGGAAGCGAGAGGAGTCATGGGAGGAGGAACATTAAAAGGCACTCGGGAATCAGCAGCAGCCCAGGTAGAGAAACCTGCTGCTGACAAACCAACAAGTGCAGGCAGAAGAAGCAAGGACAACCCTGGAGCCCCCTCCCAAGGTTCTCAGCCGAGCCTGTCTCCACTGATCTGAGGCCTGGTATGATAGCTAATAAAATAATACAACGTATAATAAACTAACAGCTCCAAAAACCAGGGACTGCAACAGTCACTCTGCAGCTACCAGGGGCTGTGTGGCCTTAGTGAAAATGGATTTAACCTGAGTTCTTCTCTTGTTATAGATTTCTCATGAGATCTTGAAAATCACCTTACCCCAGAGCTTTACTGACATCAGAAGGGGGCCCGTGCAGTTACTAAAAGCCTCAAGATTTTGCAGCTTTATTTTTTTTTTAATAGGAAGAGGTAATTAGAAGGATTTAGAGTCCCTTTTGATGATTTTAGTATTTAATAAGGTTAACAGCTCTATGCTCATAGTGGAGAAATGCAGCAAGAGATATAAGGGATAATGTAAATTAATAAATAAATATGTAAAAACTGTTTCTTCTCTCCTGAGCCTCAAGGGCTGATCTGTCCTGCAGATCCCATCGGTGCTGTCACAAGTGTTCAGAGTCCTGAGTACTTCTGGGCTATTTCTTTAGACGTTTTGATTGTTATGGAAATAGGGCAGCGATTCATCATCCAGGGCAGGAATAACAAAGGTGCAGGGGAAGTGGATTTTATGCAAATATTTCGTTTCTCGCTTGTAGCAGCCTGAACATAATGACCCAGCTCAGAAATCCTGATGTTCCCCATCCCAGATGGGTGCATCTCTGGTTGACACCAGCCCTGGGGAGAGTTGCATTTGCTGAGCACTGACAACAAAACCTCCGTGGCTTTAGGGCCAGCCTAGAAAAAGGAATGGAAACTTGGTTGGAAAGTGTGATTTCCAAGAAAATTTATATCTGGGGGAGTTAAAATTTGGTTTCAGGCTGAATCAGGCTGAGAGAGAAACTTTTTTACATTTTGTTTGAAGGGGGAATGCTTCAGACGTTTTGAGGGCTGTGAGATTGACAGCTGTCAGTCAGCATCACTGCTGAGAGCAACACCTGCCTAGGTCCAGTGTCCCAGCCCCTGGGGGAGTCCCAGTGTCCCCAGTCAGAGGTGACTCCTCTGGCTGCAGCCAGGCCAGGAGAAGGGGCTTTGTGCCAGGGCTGGTTGCCCAGCTGCTGCCCACCAGCCCTGCAGCTCTGGAAGCCCCAGGTCCACGTGTGAACTAGACAGCTTCCCCCAGCTTAAAAGACATACCCAGGAAAAACCGTGGGGCTTTGTGCATCAGCATTTCCCAGCTCACCCTAACCCAGGGCAGTGTCATTGGCTAAGAGTCCATAAAGCACAACTGGGAGCCAAGGGGAGCCAAGACCAGCCACCCCCTGCCCACAGCAGCCCCAGGAGCCCCCCCCCAGCCTGGCTGGGCAGTCCCACGGTGGGCACCACGACCAAACCCATTAACTCTGCTCCAAATAACATGACAGGTTCCCTAAGAGTCATGTTTTATTTTTGTAGTTAGTGGTTTCTGCTTGATTTAGGAAATTTCTCCAGTTTCTTGCCAGCTGAAACTTCATTTTTTTCTGGGAAACATATTAATTATGTCATCAGCTTGGTTTGGTCAGTTTATTTTCTCTTCATTTTGTCGAAATTAAAGATAAGAAATCTGGTAATAAGTGTAGTTCTTTGAGGAAGACTGAATGATACATTTTTAATAGATAGTACTATATTCAGATATTGAATACAAACTTCTCAAGTACCGTGACACATTTATTGAAGATCTGCTTAGTCCTTCACTGGAGGCCATTTCTGGAAGGTCTCCAAAGATACCAGGACCAGGAGAGATGACTCCAGTTGCTTGTGTGCCTGCCTGAATACCAGCTCAAGGATTTCCCAAATTCTTTTCCTGAGACAAATGCACCTGGCACACTTTTTAAAGCCTTGCAATCCTCCTGTGCAGATATTATCTGCTGGGAAATGCATCACATGCCAGAACCAAGTACTCCTGAGGTTGCTTTATTTGCACTCTCAATTACAACTTATTTCCACTTTGAGCTTTTCCAACTTTGGCTCACAGGCAGGTCTCACCTCTTCCCTCACTTTGTAGCACCCTCCGTCCACCCTTCAGCCTGTTCATAGATAATTTAAGCACAGCAAACATCTCACCTTTTTCACCACGAGGCAGATTTTCAAGAATATACTGCATTGTTTTGAGATCTACCCTAAGTACTGAATGTCGCTGATGATGGTCTGCGACCCCCTCCACAGCCAGCTGAGTAGGTGACATCCATCCCCTGCCTCTCCCTGGTGGTTACAGGGGGTGACATCCATCCCCTGCCTCTCCCTGGTGGTTACAGGGGGTGACATCCATCCCCTGCCTCTCCCTGGTGGTTACAGGGGGTGACATTTTATTAGAGAGGTTATTAGCTCTCTAATCACCTCGTGCCTCCCCGCTGAGCTATGTGAACACTGCCACAGCATTTGTTTCCTCCCAGCCTTCTACATCCTTCCTGGCATCCCCAGATTTATTAAATATATCATCATCCTATGAGACCATCCCCTCCCAGACCCTCAGCTGCAGGTTATTGGAGTGGTTTAACTTTGAAGTTGTTAAGCCATCAGTTAAACTTTGTTTTTCTTAATTGCATTTTAACACCCTCCTCCTCTTAGAGGCGGAGCAGACACTTCTGTGTTATCTCAGCTTGGTGGGAAAACCTCTCCTGCTTTCCTTCCAGATATTAAGAAAACAATTTACTGAATTCCTTGGAGCTGTGTTACGCCCAGGAGACTGCCAGTGACAACCTGATGATTTCCACTCAGTAAAGGACGTGTGAGATCTTCACCCTATGTGTCTCTGCAAATCTCCTTCAGCAATTCCATCTCTTTATCTTTGTGGCTCTTCGCCCTTCATTTGTTTTGCAGCCCACTGGGTGCATTCTTCTAACAGGTTTCATTTTCTGTCCCCACGGTGCTTTCCCACAGCCACAAGGTGTTCCAAATATCCAGGCTGAAAGCCTGTAGTCAGCTGAGATTGTTTCTGATAAGGTTGGACTCCAAGGGCTTTACATGTGATTTTGTGAACGCTTATTCTGGGCTTGCACAAGTCCTTCTTAGGACTTAGTCCTTCTTAAGGACTTAAAAATTGGATGTTCACACTGACTTTTGTCACTCAAATTTTGACTGTTGAAATTCAGCCGAGTTTAATGCTGAACTAAAGCAAACATTTAAAACCTACCCAAAAATCACCTCTGGTAGACAGCCAAATGCTCCTGCTGACATGAACTCATCCAGTCCCAGGTCACTGCGGTGTCCCCAGCCCATGGAACGTGGTGGCCAAATCTTGTGAGGACACATGGCAACGTGGGACCACAGACACCCCCGGGGTCCTCTGGGCTGTCCTGCCCCAACCATCACTCTGCTCGCTGGCTGCCCTGGCCGAGCCCTTTGCCCCAGCTCTCCTCTCAGGACACAGAGGTGCTGCAGACCTTGCTGGCTCACGTTGCAGGGCAGAAGGGAGCAGCAGAAGCGTGGGGTCATGAACACGAAGGGGGGGTTGTGCTAGGTGTCTCCTGCCTGTGCTCTCTCGGGATGCAGGGGGCAGGGAGCAGGCATGCAGCTGGGTGGTGACAGGAAAGGCATTTCTAGGGACCAGGGGACAGGGCAATTCTTGTAATCCAGCAAGTCTCTGCACCAGGGCCAGCCTGCTGGGAGGCAATTACTGTGCCAGGTCACAGCAAGAACACCCCTACAAGTCCCAGGCATCCTGCAGCCCACCAGCTACCCCGAGTACTCATTAATCAGCTAAGCAGGGAGGCTTAACACCCACGGCAGCCTGCCCAGCAGCCTGTGCAGGCCAGAGCTCTGCCTGCCCTGGCTGGACAGAAGCAGCAAGTCTTCTGGAGCTGTGCAGCTCTCCCAGCAGCTCCTCTGCAGGCTGCTGCAGAGCCCATGGTGCCCGTCAGATCTGTGTGCAGCTTGGCCTGAGCTGCCCCTGCCCAGGACAGCAAGGCACATAGTCATTTTTTGGTTGGTATGCAGCCTAATGAAGAAAATGCCATGACTGGAGAAGGTGCAGCTGAGCACCCATCTCTCCAGCTGCTGGCTTCCTTCTGGGCACCTCAGCACAACATGGCTTGTCCTCTCCTTGCACCAAAAACAGTGATCTTAGGCTGTGGGATACCGTGATCCAGGATTAGGGCCAGCCTGATCCAACCTCTGTTCTCTGGAGACGTCTCCTGTGCCCATCTTCTCCCTTTGGATCAACCTAATGGGATGTTTCAGCTTTTGGCAGAGCCTCAGCCCAGCAGCCAGGGTGACTTGGTTCTGCTTCCCTCCAGCTGATGTGTTGGTAGGTGCAGGGAAGGTGGCAGTGAGCTCTCCCACTGGGCAGACTGGCAGTGGGAGTCATTCCCAGTGCCAGCCTGGGAACACACTGGTGTGAGCACGCAGCAGCCTGGGCTGGTGGGGCCAGGAGGTCCTTGCTGGAGAACTGGCAGGGCAGTGAAGGGCTCTGCAGGTCTGTAGGTGGTCAGCTTTCAGAGGGACACGTTTGCCCTGTGCAGGAACAAATACACTCGTGAACAAGGAAGAGAAAGGTGGGAAATGCACCCAGCAAACCGACTGCTCGGGGTAGGTACGTGCCCTGACTGGCAAGGTGACACCTCTTCACAAACACAAGCTGGGCTCACTAGCCTGGGACACATTTTGCCATGTTTGCCCTGGGATGAGTGGCTTGACTTGACCTTTTCTGCTGAGCTGAGGCACTGGTGAAACCCCCCTGCACACGCGGGACAGCGCTCTGGGATTGGGGCATCCTGCAGAGTCAGTGGCAGAGACAAAATCCTACATCTGTTTCTCTGTGTCAGGCTGTGACTATTGCTCTGCTTCCCTGAGAAGACACGACAGAGGCACCAACACTCTCTTTGCATTTTAATTCCTTTTTTTTTCCCTTTTTTTTTTTTCTTCTTCCTCTTTGCCCAGGATGAAGCCAGTTCCTGGTGTGGCAGGCTAGCCAGCTGCACAGGCAGCTAATGGGGTGGCCTGTGGGATGCAGGTCACTGAGGTGGCAGTTGTGGTGTGCAGTTGGTTGGGCTCCCCCAGCTCCTGCCATTCGGCTGAGGCAGGGACACACGGCACACAGGCAGCAGCCCTTTGAAGGAGCACAAGCTGCTTCACAAAATATTAATATAGCCCTTTTGAAATTACGGAACAGGCAGGTTTAGGATCCCTGAGGTAGCTAAAAGCACTGGCAGTACCATGGTTAAAGTATCTAAGAGCTGGAAATGTCGTGTGCTGTTCCAGCTGTTAAAGACAGCAGTAGGTTTTGCATCTGATTTGCTTCTGTTTAGATCCAAAACTGTTGTTCAGAACAGCTGAGCCCTGAATCTCTGCTCCTGAGCTGTAAATCAAATATGGCCAGTTCTCTAGATTATCAAAAATAAATCCAGGACAGTGCTGGACTTGTGCCAGCAGGAGGTCAGGATAGCTGGCCAAGACAGTCTCTTTTAGCCTTGTAATCTTGATGACTGCATAAAGATTAAGAGAAAGCCACACTCATCCTGAAAATATCTGCACTGACATCAGGACTAAAGGGAGCTGCTCAACGCCAGGGCACAGCCTTTGCCTGTGTCACCAGCAGTGACTCAGATGGAAATGCAGAAATGCTCATGATGCAGCTGACGTGGTGAGGAACCCACCACAGATGCCTGGAGCTCTGGGCACAGCATGACATGTGAAGTCATTCGGGTCTCTTGAGTTCTCTGACTCAGACTGAGGGTGCAGGAGCACTGGCTGAAGTTGATGATTTTGCATTTCTCCCTGTGATTTCATCACTTCAGACATTTTTGGGCTATTTAAAGTTCTGATCCCTGATTATTCAAGTATTTTATCTTTTAAAATCAGAGTGAGAGTCTAATTTCATAAGAAACTCTGAAGTAATATCCTCCCAATGCAGAGGCACCTCCAGGTGAAGCCATATCCTCCCCAGGGTGACACCACCTCGACTGTGGCACTGCTGTAGGGGTGGGCATCTCCTTGACACAGCCAAAGCCTTGCACTACTTACTCACAGATTTTAATTTTAATTTTCATTTGCTTGGCTGAGTTAAGAAACTTGGGAAAATAATTGTGCTTTGAGTAAGTATGAAATGAAAAAGCCAAAAAATAAAGCAAAAGAAAAAAGAAGGTGGAAGTGTTTACTTTAAAAAAATAGCAAATCTTCGTATTCTCCTGAGTTTTCCCCTGATATTTCAACCTAAACAGACTGATGGATCCACAGATACGTGCAGGCATGTACCTGGTGTGCTCTGTTCTTTCCAGCAGCTGCAAGCCTGGCCCAGGATTTGCAAGCCCTGGAGCCCTTGAGACAGGCTGCTGGGTGGAGAGCCAGGCTGTGCTCTGCTGGTGGGACCCCCTTGGCAGGGAATGAGTGTGAGCAGCCCAAAAATTGTAGAATAATAAAATCAGAATCACTTTGGTTGGAAAAAACCTTTAAGATGATCAAGTCCAACCCCACTCTACCAAGTCCATCTCTAAGCCATACCCCCAAGCACCACATCTATGTGGTATTTAAACCCCTCCAGGGATGGGGACTCCCCCCCCTCCCTGGGCAGCCTGGGCCAATGCCTGACAACCTTTTTAGTGAAAAAGTTCTTCCTCAGGTCCAGTCTAAACCTCCCCTGGAGCAGCTTGAGGCCAGTCCCTCTTGTTCTAGGACTAGTCACTTGTAGGAAGAGGCCAGCACCTTCCCCTCTACAATGTCCTGAAAGGATGTTGCAGAGAGTGGTCAGGTCCCTCCCCAGCTTCCTTTGCTTCAGACTAAATAGCTCCAGGTCCCTCAGCTGCTCCTCAGGAGGTTTGTGCTCTAGGCCCTTCACCAGCTTATTTGCTCTTCTTCGGACCCAAGAAGTCACAGGAGGGAGTGATGGAGAGGCCAGGCCAGAGTTTGTGTTTTTGCAGGGGTTATCTCTGTTTAAAATAATTTTTAAAAAAAATGTTTTTTTCAGACAAATATTTCTCAGTTTGGAATTACTGTCAACTGCTTGGCACAGAGCTGACAGTCTCAGGGGTGAATGGAAAGAAATGGCTTATTTGACCCCCCACATAATTAACTTTTTTTTGTTGTTGTTGCTGTTTAACTTTGAAATTAAAAAAAGAAAAAAGTCAGCCACCCTCTTAATGTTCATCTTTTGGTTTCATTCTTACAGGGCTTTTTTCCTTCCTTTTCAGGCCTTTCTTTTTCAGGAAAAAAGAATGGGGCAAACTTTTATTTTCTCCCATCACAGAGGACCTGCAAAGCTCTTCAGTGCAGGAAATCTGAGCCTGAGGAGCCTGGCGTTTGGCTGGAAAAGCCAAACATTCCACCAAAAGTGGTGATGCCACCACAATTTGTCTGCTCTAGCATTTATTTACTTTCCATGGGCTCGAGGTTGTGACTAATGTAAGTCAGCAAGCTAATCATAAATTGTGTTATAAAGGATACGAAAAAAATGCTGCCTGAATTTCTTACTAAATTACTGAGTTATTTGCTGGTGGTGGAGACAGTGGGAGACCCAGTCCTCCTTCAAACCCCATAGCCCAACTCTGCAGCCATGAATTCGAAGCTCTCTTTCTAGCTCACTGCTTTTTTTCTCAGGAAATACCCCTGCCCCACTGAAAGGAGAGATGGTGTGGGTCAGTTACTGGGTCAGTTAATAAAATCAAGATACAGCTCTCGTGGAATAAGGCATTTGGGTTGAACTTTAGCAGTAAAATTAATTTTGAAAACAGCAAAATACTCAACATTTTCCAACAGCTTCCCATGTTTGCTCCAGGTTATGTCTCTGGAGCTGTCTGCACTGGTGGACCTGTAGTTGTTTTTAATTCCTACCCCACAGCTGCCTGTCAGTTCAGCAAATCCCATCCAGACCTTATGGATGCGAGAGAATTAGGAGATCAGGAACAAGGAGCTTTCATGGCCTCTCCTTAAATTAGCCTCAAAGAAGAGAAGCAGCAGGAGCTGGTTGAGAGGGGGTGATGGATGAGAGGAGAGGAGCAGAGAGCTCTAGCTTGCAGTGGCAACACCTGGATTTTCTGATGGCCAGAGCCTGCCAGGGCTTATTGTGTGGTTACATATGTTTCAGTGGTAGGAACCAAGGCTATGGCTGCACAGGCTCCCTGCCTTGCAGTGAGGCTGGAGAGGAGCACAAATACTGCTTTCAGGTGGTGGGACACCATGGACCAGGCAGGTAAAGAACAGGGCTGTGAATGGGAGTCTTTTGGTTTTGTAAGTCTGAGAGCTGTGAGGAGAGAAGCTGGGATGATGTGGAGCATCCCCCACACCAGAGGCACTCACCTCTGCCCTGGCACTTCGGCACCTGAGCCGTGGGTGTGCAGCTCAACACGTGGAGTGGTCGTGGGTCTGGCCTGACTCAGACAAACAGGTTCAAGCTGACCAGGTGTGGCAGTCTCCTCTGAAGGAATTGTCAGTTTAAGAGACAAAAAAGTCCAGATAATGTTTGAGACAATTTGCTGCCTCCTTCAATGTTGGATGGTGTCCTTATTTGGTGGCTCTTTCTTGAGACAAATCCTCACTAGTGGATGCTGTTCCCATTACACACAGCCCTGGCTGAAAGAAACAGCCTTGTGCACAGGTTTTGGAGGTGCAAGAAGGCAAATGATCAACGTGGGGGGAAAAAAGGTAAACAGGATTCAAAGATTTTGCATAGATTTTTGAATGTGATAAGCTGGTTCACCTCAAAACCAAACTCCCTGCCTTTTTGGGTCTGCCAGTTCCAATGGCACGCCTGTTTTCCAGGCTGAAAAATGCAGCTTTTTGAAGGCACGATCCAGGCAAAGTGAAATTCGTCAAGCTGGATGTTTGCAGTGTGAGAGGAGCCACTTGTGGAAGCAGAGGGTACAGCCAGGCTGGGGGCAGAGGCAGCACTGCACAGCCCTCGCCCAGATGTGCAGCTTCCCGTGCATTAGGTGAATTGTCAATAAGAGAGAAAAGAACACCCTTGGAAATAGAGTGGATCCCTTCAATGAATAAAAACCTTGTGCACAAGAGAGTGAATTGTTGTTTAATGAGTCTGAAGCCCATCAAAGGAAGAAATCTGCTATTTACCTCTCTCTATACTGTGAAATCTCTCTTAAGCAAACAGCTGCTACAGGCATAAAGCTGATAAGTATTAAATTGGCTGCACACTATACCCAGCCTGTTATCAGTTATCTAAGGAAAACATTGCCTCCTTTTCAAAGCTTTTTGCCAGAGTCTGTGGTAGACAAGAACTTTATTGTTGGTTCTGTATCACTGGTTTTACCCTGAGTGACTGAGACTTTAGTGTCCTCCTTTCCTATCTGGAAAGCTGAGATTTCCCCAGAGTGCCACAGAAAGGACCCTTGCTGTGATCACCTCTGACAGCCAGACCACCCATCCCATCCTCATCCCAGGGGATGAAGTCTTCCTGGAAAACCTGGTCAGAGGTGGACGTGTCTCAGAGGCAGGTTTTCAGAGCTTTTGTAGGTTGGGAAGTGCTCTGACACAATCTTTGTTGCCTCTGAGGAGCCACTCCACCTCAGTGTAAAAATCTGTCTCTGGTGTGAAAGGGATTTCCTGTTCCTGTGCCAGGACTGGCAGAAGAAGAGCTGAGTGGAGGGTGGCTATCCAGAGAAAGGGGCAAGTCTGTGCTCTTGTGGTGTGTGTGCTGGCCCAGAGCAATGGGTAGCTGACTGCTGTGGAGCATCTCACAGAGACAACCCTGCAAGAAAGAGCTCAGTCCTACTGAGTCAAAATTTGCCAGCATCCAACCATACCTGAGGTGCTACCATGGTGTGACCCATGAGGACTGTGTGAGGAGGAGGGTGGTGGCCATGGCCTCCTTCCCTGCCTGGCAGGCATCAGCTTGGAGTAGAGCACTGCAGGCAGCTGCAGGAAATGCTTCTAGAGGAGCACTGCCTGCTGTCTCAGGAGGCATGCAGGGCCACAGTCAGTTTTCTAGCAGTGGTGCAACATTTTGCTTTGGGGCCTGAGGATGATGGGTGCATCAGCAAGACCTGGAGCTTGCCTTCCAGCTCTTGCAGAGATTTGGTACACACGCCTGGAGCTCACACACACAGCACGACTCGTGCTGGTGGTCACCAGGCCTGGCTGCTACCCCCAGTCCAGCTGTGGCACATCTGTAACCACCACAAGGCACCAAGTAAAGGTGTGTTGGTTTGGGGGGCAGTGGACGCAGGAGGCAGTAGTAGGTCCACGCTCAGGTGGCACTGGCCAGTCCAAGTAGTATCACCATCAAGTCATGGCTGGATAGCCATGGCTGGCAGGCTCCAAAACCTGCTGCTTTTTCATCCCCTACAAAGGCATCACCAGCCAGGTCTCCTCTGCAGATGAAGTTGCAAAAGCTGAGAACAGAGCTGTTTGCCCAAGGCTTAACTGACCCTCCCAGGAGCCACAGGCTGGGAGCTACCTTCATTCATCTTCTGCAGCAAGAACCCCAAAGGTAGTGGGTATCTAGGCACCATCACTGAACTTGTCTGCCACAGCAAGAAGCAGAGAAAGCTTCTCTGCAAGTGGCCTTTTACCACCCACAGCCCTGGTGCTTGGGAACGTCCTTTCCACCCAAATGGTGAATGAGCCGAGTCCTTGAGCCCTTCAGCCAGGTCAGTCATGCACTTGCCATAGTGTTCCTGTTGGAATAGGGAACTCCACACTACCCACCACCCCTGTCCCCTGCCGTGGTCCTGCAGGCAGCTGGAAGCCCTCCACAGTCATGCACCAACAGAGCTCTGCACCACCCAGCCTCTGTTCCCTGCCATGGTCCCTTCATTGCAGAAGGGCACAAGGACTTCCCCTTGGTGAAGCCACGCTGACTCTCTAATCACTCCTTGTTCTCCATATGCCTTAGCAGAGCTTCTAGAAGGGTCTGTTCCACGACCTCCCCAGGCACAGAGGCGAGGCTGACAGATTGGTAGTTCCCAGTGTCCTCCTTGCTACCCTTTTTTAAAAATGAGTGCAAGGTTTCACTTTTTCCAGTCACCAGAGACTTCCCCTGACTGCCAGAACTTCTCAAACACCATGGAGAGTGGCTTGGCAACTGCACCAGCCCCTTCCCTCAGGACTCTGGCATGCACCCCATTGGGCCCTGTAGGCTTAGGTGTGCTCAGGTTCCTCAGGCAGTCCTGAACATCCAGGTTTCTGGTCCTGAGCATCCCTGAGGGTGTCTGGGGCTGGCTGTGCACCATGCTCTTGGCCCTGCCAGATTCCCAAAGCTGGTATCATAGGTACCATAGGACTCAATGCCTCTGACTGGCCAGGGCAGTGCATTAAGAAGACCTGGCTTGGACAGGAGTAGGATCTGAGGTGCTTCAGTGAAGACCACGCTGGGCTGAGCACATCCAGGGCTCTGTTCCCAGCTCTGCCATGAGCTCTTCCATAATTCACTTCTCTGCAGCACGATGCACCAGTCTGATGGGCAGAGAGGGGCTGCCTGGGTGCCACACCATCAAAATTGTTATGAAATCAAAATCCACATGCATATGTAGTAGATTATCATATTATAGCCAGAAAGGGGCAAGTACATTTCTATAATCACAGCAATACTTTTGAAATCTTCAGAGAACACCAGCAAAATCTTTTGGGGCTTGGAAGCAAAGATGGAAAGCTTTAATATTTTTATCACAGCAGTCTCTGCTTCAGCAAGGTCATGACACCAGCCCATTATAATTTGAAAAGTGTACTCACAAAAGAGGAAGAAGAACTGGTTTAGAGCAAGGAGGTGTAACGGGATGAAAGGCACAGAGCTACATTCCAGGTTGGGAGCAGCCTCTTCCAGGCACTCGACAGAGAACTACAACACCCAATTTCCTTCCTGTTGCTGCCTGGCTTTTTCATCTGTAATTTCTATCATTCAGATGAGTAGAAATTACTGCAATAAATATTGATGGGCTGGCATATGGGAATGACCACGCTGAATATTGACAGATCACTAGGGAAGCACACGTGAACTGCATAGGAATAAGGGACTGGAAGCCTGATGTGCTGTGAGGCTGATGCTGGAGCAGTGCTGGAGGTCTCCAGTCAGTGCAGGTGATGTGAGGTGATGAGAAAAGCCTCTTGGGGCCTTCGCAGCTATGGCTGATCCAGCACTGTTTGTAAATGAGTGCACATCTTTTGGGTTTTCGTGGAGAAACCCAAAAATCAGCATGGATCTGCTGATCTGAATTGGATCTGAATTGCCCTGGAATAGGGTTGGCTCCTACAGGACTCAGTTTGGAAGAGGCTGTGGGGAACCCTGACATGGGCAGGGGGGGCTCTGTGCCAGCTTTGCATATTCAGAGGAGCCTGGGAGGAGGATTTTTTGGGTGACCTTGTGGCAGGCTGCAGGGATTTATCTCCTCGCCTGGCTGCTGAGGAAGGTGAAGGTCTCTGCCCACGACCCTGGAGAATATCATCAAAAGCTCCTCGCAAATTCTAGCAGTGTCCACAGAGCACTGGAAATTAAATGGCCAGAAACAGACTCTCAAGCACTTAAAAGTGTTAAGATGCCAATTCTAATGATTTTATGTTTTAATTGTTCACTGATGCTGTATTCTTTTTCAAGCAGAAAAGGAACTGTTTGAGTTAGAACTTTTTAAAGTGTCATTGCCTCTGCTACTTCAAGTAATTGTGTTTAATTAAACTGAGACCAACAAGGCTCTATTGTGTGACACTTGCAAAGAAGCCTGTGAAATAGGAAATGTCAAAGATTAAACAAACCTCCTTTTTAAAGGAGGCTAAGGGGAGAGGTGCCACTGTTTATAAAATCAGAGCCAGGGAAAATACAATAATTAGAAAAAAAACAGGTCATATGGAAAAACAATCTCCAACTCGACAGTCTTTCATGCAGATATGATTTGAAGTTCATTACTCATTGTATCCCTGCACAGAAGGCTTTTTGTTATTCTTTGTGCTAAGTCATTTTTTAATTTAAATGGAGATGGAGATGTGTTCAAAGGGTTTTTTTTGAAACAAATGAACGCAGATGCATTTCGTGTCCCTTTTGATATAAAGGTTGAATGAAGCTGCAGGGAAGGAAAACTGCATTTAATTAATTTATATATATTTTTTTTTTTCACAAATAGATCTGTTTCTGACCACTTTCTTTAATATTCATGTGTGGTTGGCGGGCAGAGAGTACATGAGGTTACTCCCTCATCTGAAGCCTAGTTTAATTACTTTTGAAAGAACATAACAGCCAAATTTAAGCTCTAAAATGTAAATATGTGTGTTAATGTAGCAGGAGATGATGGGAGATTTTTCACTGGCTGGATTTCATCACATGGACCTGAATGATATTGTGATCTGAGATGCTCATTCAGACATAAGACACATATCATTAAAATGCACGTTAATTCTCCTCTTTGATGCTTAGAGCTATTTTCCACCCCAAAAGGTTACAGAGTAAAGTACACAAGCAGACAGTTCCCTTCTCCCTCCCTCTGCGGGTGCCTGGGTGCACTGAGATGGAGTCAGCACATTGCTCTGGAGCCAGTCCCACCGGTGGGTATGGTCCTTGAGGACCCCTGTGCCACCCATCTGAAGCCCCCACCAGCCCCCAGGTTGTCCCCTCACTCAGCCAAGGGGACTTTGGGTGAAAGTCCAGCACGAGCCTGGTGAGGTGCCAGCCCCTGCTGAGGGCACAGCGAAGCCTCCTTGGCTGCCCTGGAGACGGTGGTGCACAGCCTGCCTGGCACAGCACCCCTTGAGAAACAGAGCCCAGGCTACGAGGTCATCCAGGCTGGATGAGGACCATGGACCCTTCCCTCCCTCTGAGGAGCAGCTGGAGCTGGAGGAGCTGCTCTGCTCACTTCTCCCCCACAGCCCCTGTGTTTCGGCACACTCAGACAGCACCACCCTCTTCTCCTCTCAGGAACAGACACTGGCCCTGGGGCAGATTGGTGCTTGGTGGCCAAGCCTTGGGCAAACTGCATTTGCCTTTGCAGTGGGTCTTCTTCAGCAAGACCTATCTTCTGCCCAAGCAAGCAGACAAATGGCTGCACTCCTTTGTTCACAAGGGTTGCGTGGGCTGAATGAGGACACTGGCTTCATACTCTAATGTGCCACCAAGTTCAGCTGTCCTGGAGCAAAATCTTTGGGAAATGTATAATAAAATATCCCACACGTCTGGATTCCTGTTCACCTTTATCATCCAGTGTGCTGGATACACGAGTGAACAAAGCAGATGTTTCTTCCCATTTGGAAGCTGTTAGAATCAACAAGGGTTTAATTAGGAACCCAGACCTTGAGAAGCCTCCTGAGTGGTTGGGTCCAGTCCCTGAAATAGCACCATGCTCCAGAAATTCCCCGTGGGAGTGGTGAGACCCTGGAATGGGTTGCCCTGGATGGTGGCTGAGGCCCCATCCCTGGGGGTCTTTAAGGCCAGGCTGGAGGAGGCTCTGGGCAGCCTGATCTAGTGGGAGGTGTCCCTGCTCATGGCAGAGGGGTTGGAACTGGGTGACCCTTGTGGTCCCTTCCAACCCTGACAGATTCTGATTCTGTTTTAGCAGAGGACTTTAGAGCCCTAATGGCTCAATGGTTGGACTTGATGATCTTGGAGGTCTCTTCCAGCCTAAAGGATTCTGTGATTCTATGATTCTGTAAATCCTTCCCT
Source organism: Merops nubicus (assembly GCF_000691845.1). Classification (NCBI taxonomy): domain Eukaryota; kingdom Metazoa; phylum Chordata; class Aves; order Coraciiformes; family Meropidae; genus Merops; species Merops nubicus. Next base: position 26,272 of record NW_008609577.1, read on the forward strand.
AGGCTGCTCAGCATGGTTGGCTGGTGGTGGAGGTGCTGCGAGTGTTGGCAGCCCTGTGTGCCTGAGAGCAGGCTGGTGGATGGGAAGAGCTGTGTGGCCAGCAACGCTCCGTGGGAGGAGGTCCAGGGCATCGTGCAGAGGGGAGACGCCTCCACCAGGCTCTTGGTGCTGCCATGTGTTGCAGCAGCACTTGTCCCGTTGCTGTCCTTGTCCCTGTGCCTGTCCTTCCCCGTGGAGGGCACGAGGAGCCAGCAGTGCCCTGTGTGGGGCTGGGGAGCTGGCAGGAGCTGGGACACACACCATGTGTTTGTGCTGAAACTATGTTCAAAATTACTTCAATGAGTCGATAATGCTGCTGAATGTCATGCCAACAAATGGAGAAATGTGGCACAAATGGCTATAAAAATGGCAAACGTGAGCCCCGTGGCCTGGCAGCACATGTGAAATGGCTACAGCTCTGCCTGCTGCTGGCCTCCAGCCAGCCCTGGGTGCCACTGCTCTGCTTGTCTGTCTGGGCAATCCCTTGGCTGATTAATTGATCTGTCTGCCCACTCCATGCACAAAGGATATTTTATCCCATAACTCTCATTTTAAAGCTATTCTTACAGGATCTAAGGGCAGAAAATGAGTTGTTGCTTCCTCTCTGGGGTGAACCAACACCAGAACACAAAGCCTCAGTCCTCCCTTCTACTACAGAGCAGCAGAGCATGGCAGACACATGAGCAGAACTTGGCAGACACGTGGAGCAGAGCCAGGCAGACACATGAAATGGAGCCCAGCAGTGCTTGCCAGGGTTAGAAATGCAATTGTCTGCACTGTTCAATTGTCAGAGAGGTCCCTGGGTTTGCACTGCACCAGAGAGAGCTCTCCAAAGCAATTCCTGGACAGCTGAAACATTGTTGGGACTGTTTTGGATGCATCCACCCTGCTGCAGGGTCAAAGTTAAGGAGATGGTGTGGGCTGCCCGTGCTGGTTGGTGCCAGTGCCTAGACATATTTGCAGACCTCTTTAATCAACTGTTCAAACGTAGGCCCAAGGTAAGGTGGGCACTTGTGATGTCCTGCTTGTTGGCAGATGCTGCCATGTGCCTTCGGTTGTTTCAGACCAGGGTTTTTCACAAACCCATCTTGTTCTTGCTCCACTGCTCTTCTGCCTTTGGTTCCTGCAGGTGTGTTGTTGTGCCAGTGCTGCTATGTATGATGCTTTCACACGCACAGCAGCTGTAATTCCTACCTCCCAGTTCCCTCCAGATGACACGAGTGCAGGGTGGTGAGATCTCCCCAGCACCTTTAGGAGTTCTCTTCCTTCAGGGAGCTGTGACAGCTCCAGCAAAGGCTTCACATCACCTCTTGTGTAGACTCCATCCCACCCGAGTCCAGCATCCCAGTCACGCTCCCTGTCACTGGTGCCATTCCCTGCTGGCACTCTCCTTGGGGCTGCTGCTATCCACAAAAACTTCCAGGGCTGAACAACTACAAAACTGTCACCCTAGACTTGGTTTAGCAAAATACAGAGCCTGATGTCCCTGCCTCCTCAGTCACAGCCAAGTGCCTAGATGTCCACTCCAGCCTGCCCAGGAGCCAAACCTGCCCTGAGTCTCATCAGTCTCCTTCCCCCTGCCAAGGGGGTGTCGGGTGCCTCTGCATTTCTCCTCTCCTGCCCAGTCTGGAAGGTGTCTTCAGAGCCATCCAGCAGGGTTAGGACAGAACAAAAACAGCCAGAGAAGAACGTGTCTCTCACCACCACAAGCTGGTGCATTCAGATTCTTCAGTGGGTCTCCGAGGCTGCTCCAAGGATGCGGCTGGGATGGAAAGGGCTCCTCTGTCCTTGCCAGGGGCTGCTCTCCTTGCTGCTGCTTCAAGCACAGGCCTTCAGTCGTGCCAGCACTCTCACGTCGCAGGGCTCCGTTGAGCTCTGCCCCGCTGGAGAGACAGCCAAACATTTGCCATCAAAATTATTTTAAGCCAAAGCTGATCTTCATCAACACAGAAAACAGTGTGCAGCGTGGGGGAGGGTGGAGATTTCAGAATCTCATTAAGAAAATTAGCCTGGAAAAAAACAAAACAAAACAAAACAACAAAACCAAACCAACAAATAAAATAAACCAACAAACCAATCAGAGAAATATCATTTTTGTTTGTTTTGATAAAACCCCTAATGAATCTTGCAGAAAATCTTCAGCAAAAGATTTGTTTTTGAGCTTGTGATTGTGCAGTTGCCCTGAATCTGGGCAGCTCTTGGCCCGGGTGCTGCCAAGCCCTAATAGACATGTTTCCTTCATTTATTTGCTTGAAGTGCCCTGGGGCTGTCCTGGAGGCAGACGATGCACTGAGCTAACACACAGATTCATTAGTGCCCCTGCTTATTAACTGAGACCTCAGTGCGAGTGATGTGGCTCCTGTCAGTGGTGCAGGGGGTGTTGATCATCCCCTGCCCACCCAGCCCCTGCAGACAAAGCTGTCACTGCATCTCCCGTGGCAGGTCCTGACCCTGCCCACCTCTCCTGCCCCTTCCAGAGGCTCGGTGCTCCTCGCTGATCCCTCCAGGACTGTGCTGCCCAAGGCAGAGATCTGGATGCTCATGGTCCAGGTCAGATGCTCATGAAGGGGGTTTGGGGCTGGGATGAGGAGGAAAAGCTAGAGGGCTGAGAATTAAATTGGGGATAGAAGTGAGGGGCTTACTGGTTCTAGGAAACAGCAGCAGATGTCCCTCCTTCACTCCTGCCAGGCAAAGCCCTCAACCTGCCCTCCCTGCTAGAAGAAACCAGTCCTAATCAGAGGTGTCTGTTTGCAGGGATTAGCTGGAGATCAGGCCGTCTGAGGCTCTTACTCTCTTTCCTGGATATTTAAAGAAGTCTAATTTGCTGTCCTCATTACCAGGGGCCGGGTGGCACTGCACAGAGCCTGTGCTGCACCTCTTTGGCTGGAGCTGCTCCCTGTCCCTGTCCTCTGCTCCCTCAGCCCAGGGTGCAACGTCCAGAGCTGGGACCAACGCTGCCCGAGCCTGTGGCCGTGGCGGAGGAGGGGATCCTCAGAGAGGGTTCAGAGAAGGGGATCCTCAGAGAGGGCTCTTGAATTGCTCCCAAAGTTTCAGGATGACTGTTTGCCTGTAGCAACCTTTGGAGGTCCCTTCCAGCCCAGATGTTCCATGGTTCTGTGCAGCCCTGCTGGGGGTCAGGGCAGGTAGCACTCAACACCTTTTATGTCACTGAGCTGTCACCCGAAGGAGAGGAAGAAGGAGGATGATGAGGGGCTGGGTCTGCCTGTGCTGCAGGGAGAATCTGAACCATGAGTCCCCACGCCCTGCTGAGCGAGGGCACCACGAGTCCCAAACTCCCTGCTGGGACCTGGGTGCACAGAGCTGAATGATGCTCCTGGGAGGCTGAGGCTTTCCTGGAACGGTGAAATGCTGCTGCCTTTCCCTGCTGCTCCACCAGCTCTCGGGAGCTCTCAGGAGCCCCAAGGCTTCGTGAGGAGCACAGAAGTTGCTGGCTCCCAGACTTCAACACCCAGTCCCTGACAATGTCCCTTCTCCAGGCACACTCTTGCAGCTGAGCATGGGAAGCCCTCTGGAGGTGTCCTCCAAGGTGGAAGTAACTCTCTTTTGCTGAGTCCTCTGCAGCAACCCCTCCTCATCTCACTTCAAGGTACAGAAATGTGTCCAAGAAGTGACTCAGACCTTCTGCCCCTAACTGCAGAGGTGGGTTCACTCTTCCCAGGGCTAAGAAATTCGGAGGCACACCCTGTTTACTGGAAGCTTTGGGTGGATTCCCTTTATCCATCTCCGTGTTGTCCAGGGCATGGAATACAGGAGTTCCTGAGGAGGAGGGGCTCTGGCTTTTCCACTGGAGGCTGATGGAGCCACGGAAGAGGTGCTGTGACACTGCACTGCTCCTGGGCACTGTCCTTGCTGTGCACTCAGGAGATGGTGGTGAGACCTGGGGAGACTCTTTCTTCTCTTTCTTTCTTCTCTTTCTTCTCTTTCTTCTCTTTCTTATCTTTTTTATCTTTTTTTCCTCAACCCCACAGTCCATGACCTCACTCCTACACCTCCTGCAGTTTGCCCTTTGCTGCTATGTGGTTAAAGTTTAACCACTTTGGGAGGCATCTGCTGTCACTTTGTCACTTGCCATCGGCCCCCTCCCCCTCCACAGGCACTGCTGTAATGAGCAGCTCAGGTCTCAGCAGCAGGCTTTTCTGGGAGATGGCCCATCACCTCCCAGTGCACATGACACTTCACCTTCTGGCCAAGGAAAGGTGCTCTACAGCCTTCATAGCAGGATGTCCTAGAGGGCTAATGCAGTGAAATTGCCAAAGAAATCTTCTGCCACCAGCCCCTCCCTCAGTGACTTCTAGGACTTTCTGCAACAGAGTGCTGGGCACGTATCTTCAGTGGAGAGAGACACAGAGGGGGGTGACTGGGTAGTGCTGGTACCTGTCTTGCTCTGAGGGGGAGGTGGACTGAGCACCTCCAGAGGTCCTCTTCCGCCCAGGCAGCTATGATGAGATTGATGAAGTAGCAGGATAGAAATGCTAGTGAGAAGGACCAGCTGCATTTGCAGCCCCATAGCACACAGGAACATCTTCTAGTGCTTCAGAGATTGTCACAGAACCAGAAGAGGCTGAAGTCTGTCCAGGAAATGGAATGGGCAATATTTTAGGACCTAGATATCTCCTTCCAGTCTGTAGATACGATTGTGGTCTATTAATTTCCTTTCATTATCTCTGCAGCATGTGGGAATGTGTCCTGTGAAGGCCTCCTTGGAGAGGGAAGCAGAGTCCAGGCTCCTCCTGCAGCCATGTGCATCCCATAGAGAGCAGCTTCAGGGCAGAGTCCCACAAATACCAATCCTTCCTCAGTCCTGCTCAGTACCTGCCAGGAAACCAGAAAGATGAGGTGCTCCCACGTGTGGGGTGTGTGCTGAAGGCAGGCAGCCCCCAGCCAGGGCCCTGGCAGCAACAGGGACTCTGGGCTTAGATGAGCTGAGGTCTAAGATGAAGAATAGCTTGTGGGAGGTGAACTGGGTGAGTTCCAGGTGAGCCTGGAGGGCAGAGCACACTGCTGGAGAGGGGCATTTTCAGTGAGGGGTCCTCTGTTTGGAGCTGCTTCCCCACGATGCTGTGATTTGTGGTTGAATAGACTGTAAACAGTTTCACACTGGAATTTCAGAACCAGTAAAATCAAAATGCCCTAAAAAATGGTTGGTGCCTGAGGTTGCTCCCACACTGTTTATAATATGTCCTTTTCCCAGCAGCTGGTTTGCTTCTCATCTTGAAGGCATGTTGGGATGCAGCAAGATTGAGTCGGTGGCTACCAGCTAATTGCAGCAAACTAGCCTGAGAATCCCAGGGAAAGGGAATCCTGGGAGGAGGAGCCACAGGGGTGGCTCTGGCATGATAAGGTCTGGTCCCACTAGAACTTCCTCCTTACAGCACATTCAGGGCAGTGGTGCTCAGGGAACCACAAGAAGCTGGCTTGATTTGGTTCCCCTGCCGTGGGCTGAAGATGCTCTGGCTGCAGGGACACGGTGTGGGCGTGAGGAGCCAGCCCTGTTCCACCTCACTCCTGCCTGAGCCCACCACTGGGCTTTGCTAGCCACACCCTCCTGGAGAGCTGGGTGTGAGAGCACCGTGGGCAAGAAAGCCATGAGGAGAGAGGGGGAGGCCCAGGGTGGTCCCAAGGGGCAGGGGAGGCGTTAGGGAAGGAGAGGTCACACTAGCACTGCAGTGTGCCCATCCTGCAGGCTTTGCTTCCACAGGGGTCCTGGCTAGGGGGGCACAGTGCCTAGGAGACGTGTAAGCTGTTTGAGAGCTGGAGAAAATGTCTCAAAGGGCTGAACTTGCTTAGTTTTCCCAGGAGATCTAGGGATGACTGGATTATAACATGCATGAGCTCTCAGCAGGAGAAAACATTGGTTTTTGTGGCCTTCAAGTGTATGACCTGTACCAGGGGCAGTGACTTGAGCCTGTCGGTTCCACACTTTGTCAGTCAGTAAACTGGGGCCAAAGTTCACCCAGATAAAGCACCAGGAGTTTGCTGGGTAAAGCACAGACCACATGTTCTCACCCAGAAAGTACAACACGAGGGTCTGGTGCCTACTGCGTGCTGAATATGCAATTCAGCTTCTGCTGGATACTCCTGGAAAGATTATAAAAGAAGATAATTCATACCCAGTTTATTTTCACTCTTTAAATAACCTGCTTCAGTCTGAGAAAGAGCTGTGCAAGGTAGTGAGGTGCAGCCTCAAGATGAGGGTCCAGGAGGGGATGGGGAAGGTGATTGCTGTGCCCATGGCAGGGTCAGGGCTGGCCCTGGGCTCAGATGCAGCTGGAAGAAGCTCATCCTGCTGTACTGGGAGATGCTCACTTTGCTGATGCCACTGCTGGGTGGTCTCCTGAGGCAAACAGCATTGCTTCCTTCCCTGTGCTGGGCAAGGGAGGCATTGCAGGGAGAGCTGTAGCACCCCCAGCTGAGCTGCAGCTCACACCAACTGCTACAGGACGAGATGGGGCAGAGACAGGGGAAGAGAACAAGCCATCCTCCTGCCCAGCCAGCCTTTCCAGGGGTGCTGTCTGATTGTGAGCTACCTCTCAGCTCATCTCCCAGAACCTCCTCTCCTGCAGCGGGCAAGATGCTCTTGAAAGAGCACTGGAGAAGTCAACTGATTGGAAGCACATCCCTCCCCCAGTTACCCATCCCCCGAGGAGCCTGTTCCCCCTGCTATGGGTCACACCCCACTGAGACCAGGGAATAACCCAAACCCAGCAAGGCTGTGGAGAGACTAAGAGCTGAGGAGAACCCACCTTGCCTC
>NW_008609578.1:0-5163 GCF_000691845.1 Merops nubicus
GAGCGCCTAGACGGGGCCCAGCACGGGCGCTGCCGGCCGGAGATAGCCGCGAGGTTTTCCGCTGGGAAGCCCCGACGCGAGCCTCTGCTCCCCGCACGGCTGTCCCGTCCAGCTGTCAGAGACCTCGGGGCGGCAGTCAGCCCCTGCCCGCGGGGGTTGTACGCCAGGTACGTGCCGTGAACGCCGCGGCGCTCGGGAGCACGGCGCAGCTGATCAGCGAACGAAACGCTAAAAACTACCAGCCACAGGAAAGTTCGTTCAAAATCAGCGTTTTTTAAAAGCTGAAAACTGAACCTTTGAAAGCTTTATGGTTCACATGGTAAACTTCTGTGGCCGTCAGCCCCTGCCCGCGGGGGTTGTACGCCAGGTACGTGCCGTGAACGCCGCGGCGCTCGGGAGCACGGCGCAGCTGATCAGCGAACGAAACGCTAAAAACTACCAGCCACAGGAAAGTTCGTTCAAAATCAGCGTTTTTTAAAAGCTGAAAACTGAACCTTTGAAAGCTTTATGGTTCACATGGTAAACTTCTGTGGCCAGGCCTCTTAATTTGCCTTGCTCTTATTCAGAGGATGAATTTCCGTTGCAAATCCTTTTTGATGTCCACGGTGTTTCAGGAGTGTCCTGAGGCTCCGGCTGTGCCCTGCGGGCTGAAGTCCTGGCTGAGGAGTGGGGCTGAGCCCTCAGGAGGTGTGGCGCTGCCCTTGTTTGCAAATAAAGAGGTGTGACTCTGCATAACTCAAATACTTCTTTCCACAGGAGGAATTGAGGAAGCCGCTATCTGCAGAGTCCAGAGAACGTTTGCCGAGCTGCAAAACAATGGGGGTTTGTTCCCGCTGCCACGCCCCTGTGCTCACCTGGGTCTGCACAACAGAACACGCCCAGCACATGATGTTTTGCAGTGGTGAAGAGCAGCAAGTGGTTAATTTCCGTGTAGTACAGAAACCACCAAGAGACCTGCTCATGACAAATCGCGGTAACTGCTGCTACCAGGTTTTTTCCAGTTCCTACAGATTCCTCTACCTTTAAGGCCTGTTACTCTATGACTTATATAGCAGCTATTACCAAAAAAACAAGAATGCTTCCAAAGAAGCTATAAGAATGCCAGTCTTCTAATAAAGCTGTGCTTGCTGCGGTGAAACAATGTAATCTGAACCTGTTTGGGGACATTAACCAAATGCTCCCAATACATCTGAGGTGTGTTGCCTCCGGCGTTAATGGAGTTGCAACAAGCTCAGGTTTAGCTCGCCGTGTTCCGTGCTATGTGAGGTACCTTGGGCTGCCTGCCAGCAGGCACGGGAACAACTGCCGGAGATAAATGTTCTTTCATGCTTGCAGAATGGAAGCAAGAAAGCTGAAAGCTTTGTGACTTTCATGATCTGGACATTAAAAGGGACACTGTCACATTATTTAAAACCAACCTTCAATATTTTACACAGGCATTGTGACACCAGGCGTGATCTGTAATGTATGAGCTGCCGAGAGTGGCCTGTGCCAGGCGTTCCAGAGCACAGACAGTCATATGCAGACAGCATGGACAGCTCAAGGAGATGAGTGTCCTTTGTCCGTTTGGTTCAAAGCTTATTCATCCCCCTAAACAAGCTTGTCTGCCCTTCATCTGATGAAAATGCAGCTCAGGGTTTTCACTGGCTGAGACTTCCAAAGCTGGGAGCAAGAGCCCCACTGTGTTGACCACCTGGAACGGGGACAGCTTCAGAAACAGTGAGCTGGACATGCTGGCGACTAGCACTAATAACAAAAGCAAGTCATGAAGCTGTGGCTCCTTCAGGGGAAGTCCTGTTGTCTTTAACAGTATGCTTCAGTGTAAATTTGAAGCCAAAAAAAGCTGCCTAAGCCTTTGTAAATTTTACAGAGCTCCCCAGCTCCACAATGCCAGGAAGTTGTGCAGGTCAGTTGTACATTGTACAAACGATAATCCCCTTCTGGAGCTGCTCAGTTACGTTTCAGGCTCATTGTTTCCCGAGAGAGTACAGAGTGTTTGTTTTCCCAGCATCAGCCGCTGATCTCCCGTCTCCTCCGCGCTCCCCTGGGTGTGGATGCCCTGGCCCCATGTGCAGCCCCCGCAGATGTGCCTCTCCCAGAGGTTACTGCAGCCTGTGGGGCTCCCTGGGGCCCTGCCTGGGGTCACCTCTGCTGGGGTCACTGCACCCCTGAGGGGTGGGCACTGCTGGAGGTTGGGGCAGCCCACCCTGGCCACCAGGCTGCTCTGGGGTAGCCCACCCCAGGCCACACATCTCAACCCACAGGACCTACTTTATTGTTCTGTCACAAACAAACTTTGAAAGGTGAGCAAACTGCTTGGGAACTGACGAACAATGTTAATTCTCATTTGTGCCACCTGATAACAAGTCTGTGCACCCTGCTTTCCATCCTTCCTTCTGGTTCCTCATTGCAGCTCACTGACACATGAAGTACCTGCATCAGCCTCAGTGTGATCAGAAGGAACGTGCTCTGCACCACCGCCAGCCCTGGCCTAGCGAGGTGTGACAAACTCTGCACGGAGAGCTCCTGTTTGAGAGCTCAGCGAGCTCTGAGGCGCTGCCAGAGCAACCCCAGTGCTCCAGCCTCAGCACAGGTACGGTGCAGTGACACCGGGTGCTGAGCTCACAGCTCAGAACGAAACAGCTGCAAGGCAGCACACGTCCTTGCTAGGCAGGGAGGCAAAGTTTGTTTATCACACTGCTGAAGTTTAAAGGCAATCAAAACAGCAAAAACATGTCAGACTGCTGTTTAACTAGGGTGTGAAGACACACAGTCTCAGAGAGGACAGAAAGGGAATCTTGGTGTTACATTTGGACTCTTTCGGAGTCCTTCTTCTAGTGCCCAACACCTGCAACACAACTGCCTGGGCTACTTGTGTTCATTAGGTCTATGGTTGAAGGGAAGAGACCCAGATGGAAGCAAAATACTCATGCAACATACACACACAAAATAAAACCAATTCCATCCTCAGCAAGGATGACATGAAAGCCAGTTGCACCAGTACAGAGCAACGTGCACAATTTTATGTGTATAGAAGTGTGTTATTTTCTATCCCCTCAGTGGCTGTGCACACCAGAGGTCTTACCATCTCACAATACTACCTGTCCACAATGCTGTTGAGCCTTTTGAGAGAAGCAGTGGTGGTGGTTGACTGCACTACATTAACTGAAAACTAAAATAGTTGCTGGGGAGGGGCAGTAGGCACAGCATTCATCTCAAACAAGGGGTAACAAATTATTCAGTGAGTGCTGTGCCTCTAAGGAAGCATAAACAAATCACAGTTGGGTAAGAGTGGTTCAAAGCCAGGCACTTGCTATTCTGTGCATAGACATATCCAGGACTGTCTATTTGAAAAATGCATGACCCTAAGATACAGTTATCTGAAGGCAAACTTTTAAATACACCATAAATTAACTTGTACAGGAGCAAAAGCTGCCAGGCAAGTGGATCTTACCAGGGAATTTTGTCAAGATCCAAAAAAGATTAGAGAATAAACCCAAGTCTTAATAAGATCTGTGTCAACCTGGGCTGACTAAGCCCTGGTGTCTGGACTCCTCACCTGGGAATGGAAAATGTATCAGCTCTGGCTGGCTGTAGATGAGTATCAGTGAATGTTCACCAACACAAAGGCGTTCCATAAATCTGTCTGTATTTAGTACATGCATCTCCACAGCACGCCAGTGAGAGGCAATACCAGCAAAAACAGCACTCCTGCAGCATTGCATCCTTCTCTCCTCTCTCTGTCCCCCTTCCACAAATAAAAACCACCACTGAGGCTGAAGGGGGTTGTGTGTAGGAGATCTCTGCAATGGAGAACATGAAAAAAAAAAAAGCCACCAAATGGTTTGCTTGCTTGACGCAAGTATCTGCCAACAGGTTAAAAGCTCGGACAACTGATGAGCCTGGTCCTGACCCGTGTTGTGCTGCTGTGCACAATGACAGCAGTGTTTAGTCATCTTCAAGCTGGAAAAAAAAACGGGTGAAAAAAAAAAAAAAAAACACAAAGAAAAATCTAGGGGAGAGGACAACAATCAAGGCACTGCTGAAGGAGGGGAAATAATTCCCATCAGCAGGTGTAAAGCAGACGTACGGAGAACACAGCGATACGCTCTCAAGCACTTTTCATGTACTTTGCCATGTCCTGTGCAGCTCACCCTCAAGAGTCAAAACTTCCATAATAAAAAAAAACAGAGTAACTACATTGATTGCTCCAGGTATGCCTGCTGCATGTAGAGTTGGCTGCTGCTGCAGCTGTCTGTACAAGAGTTAACAAGATGAACTAAGTGGACCTGTCAAAGCGAACGAAGCAGCAGCCTGGGACGCGCCAGGCGCCGGCAACGCGACGGGACCGAGCACTGCGGGTGCTGGGAAGGCAACGTGGGGATAAGGGCCCAGGCAAACAGTGAGCTGAGAGACCTGCAGTCATACGGCATCACAGCTAGGCATGGGCTTGAAGTCTACATACTGGATTTAGAGCCTAAGAGTAGTAATGGAGCATTTAACTGCAGACCTAGAGGTTAGTGCTTTGCTGAAAAATCAAGGCTAGAGAAAAGCAGTAGATGCTCTGATGTGGGACAGGGTGGGAAGCAGGACTGAGGGGTTTGGACAGTGAGTGCAGCAGGGCCTGGGGAGCATTGGCTGAGAGCTCCAGTGGCAGTGCTTGTAAATTCACCTGAGTATTTGCAGCAAGGAAATGAACGTACATCCCAGCTTTTAGTGAGAACAGAATCACCTGCTGCAAATGCTTCTTCTTAAGAGCTCACTTAAATCAAATTCAACCACAGTTTGAACTACTACTCCTGTACACTCTTTAGACCATTCATCAAAACCAGCAGGACCTATTGGTTTGATGATGTTTTACCATGTTAATCAATTCAGATATTTCTTTCCACTTGGGTGTGTTTCTGATCATCACCCACTAAAATCCCCTACTTGAACCTTCTCCTTGGTGTCAACTGACTTCACCAGCAGTCGAGTTAGCATCTGTAAGCAGTTGAGCTCTGTCAGTGGTTTTACATCTTTAATAGGATCTGAAATATCTATAGCAGCCTTGTCAAGTTTCATAGCCCTGTTCCCAGGGATTTGGGATAGCTGACATGGTTAAAAAGCCTATCCTAGTCTCTGCATGATAAAAGTAATCCCCAGTTCCTCTCTGATTCCTGC
>NW_008609578.1:5175-9459 GCF_000691845.1 Merops nubicus
GGAACTGGCTGCACGAGCAGCTGGGAAACAAGGCAGAGCAGACCAAGCTCATGGAGCAGCACTACCAGCACTGTGTCCATACACAGTCAAACCTTCCTGCAGAACACAGAAGGAAAATCCAGCTTCTTGAGAGAAGATGCCCACTCTTCTGTGTTGTTGCCTTCCAGAGCCCCAAGTGTCCTACAGTTATTTGCAGGCTGTAGTACTGTCTGCTCTCACCTTTCAGAGACAAGCTATTTCTGTCACAGCAGTGAAGGTGTCTTTGAACGAGTGACGGGGGGTGAGGTGCTGTCCTGCCCTCCCCAGTTACACTGATCCCACTGAGAGGAGCCAGCAGGGAGGAGGTGGAGGCTGAGCTGCAACAGCACACCGGCAATTTCCCTTATTTCTGGAAAACAGGACAAAGGAGGAGCGGTGAAGTGTCAGGACCAGGAAAGCACATCTCCTGCCCCCTCCTTCCTCTCCTGTGTTGGAAGAGCTGGTGCCTGCCTCTGCGAGCGGCCGCGCGTCAGCGTCGGCCCCCGCGGCTGTGGCTGCCGGTGCCCGAGGTGCGGTCCCACCGGCCTCCAGTTCTGCTCCCGCTGCAGACGAAGCTGGCTTTGCCACTTGGAGGATCTCTTCCCACTGCACTGACACTTCAGAAAGCCTCGTCTGAGCAAATAAACCTTGCCAAGCTGTAGAAGAATAGTTGTATTCGTTATTCCTAGGAACAAGATAATTCATGTCTGGTTGCATTACTCTGTACAAAGCTATGTGATTAATACATTCTTTGTCTTTCCATGACTGGTATTTAAGTAGCAGCAATGGCATGCAAAGGTTTTTACAGACTTATTTAGAAAAGACTGTCCTCGTTCTTCCTTTTCTAATCTTAATAATGTAGTTAGAGTCTCAGTAAATCTGTCATAAAAAATATTATCAAAGGAACTAGGATAAGTGCAGAATTATTTGCTGTTTGGAAAATCCAGACACATCACAGAAAGCAATAATAACACAAAATAACTTTGATAAAAGTTTTAAAGAAAGCTTTTTTTACAGCTCCAGCCGTAATTACAGCTCATATTGAAATAAGCTTCTTACAGTGGGTTTAAGTTCATTTACATTTTAGGCCAGGAAATCAAATAACGCACTCTGACGGAACAGGCTTCGCCTCAAGGGAGGCATCGTCCAGGTGTTGCTACTAGAGATGAAGAACTCTGCAAAAACTGTACCCAGGGTTCAGAGGAGCTCTGTAAAGAGAGTTCTGGCCCCTGTGTTCTGCTCCTCAGCAAATGGCACAAGCAGAAGGTGGTGGAAAAGGGCCTCCCAGGAGCTTGCCCCAGCTCCTGCCCCACATGGGCGGAGGAGCGCCGGTCTCACAGAGCAGAGTCCTCGCGGCGTGTCGAGGCTCTGGGGACACTGCTCCCCAGCTCCCTGCTCCCCTGATCCCCAGCTCCTTGCTCCCCAGCTCCCTGCTCCCCAGCTCCCTGCTCCCCAGCGGGTGCTGCCAGCAGTGCCCAGGGTCCCCGGCCCCCGGCTGCTGCTGTGGCTCGCCCAGACCTCCGTGGGCAGGTCTCCCTGTCGCCCTGGCCACCATGGCAATCGTGCCGAGAGGCGCCGCGGCTGAGCCTCGCTAGCAGAGATAAACTCATCTCCCAGGGCACTGGGCTCGGTGCCCAGGCTGGGGTCCCCATTTCCCTGTGGCTTTCAGCACGTTTGGGAGGCAGTCTCAGAACAGAGGCCATTTGCAAATGTCACTGTTCCTCCAAGAGCACTGTTGAGACACCTTTCTCTAGGGGTTGGTTGTTTTTCTCCCTTCCTCCCTATGTCCACTCATATCAGCCAGGCAAAAATACCACCACTACATGATGACATCCATAATTCTAGAAGTCTTGTTCTGTTTTAATTCAGTTTTGAAATTATTGCCCAAACACAGTGAGACAGATTTTATGGATCCCTTCTTTCCTAGCAGTGTTTATACAGCAATACATGTCACTGTAGACTAAAACCTGATTAGTACTTCTGGTTTTTGTTATCAAATTAATAGCAAAGGACTCTTTTGGAGTAAATGAGATATAATAGCAGCTCATAGGTTTCCCATTATACTTTACCATTATCATTTAGAGCTAGTTTCTTTTGTAGTCATCAATGAATAATGACAATATAATAATCTTCAAAGCTCACCATTCCAGCACCAACCTTTCCTCTGACTTATAATTAAGATGTCAAAATTAATTTCCCTCTTAGAAAGCAGAGACTTTTCTTTCTTTGCTGATGGATTATTTTACAGATATCAATTCTCAGCTTCCACAGCTCAACTCGACCTCGCTGTGAAGGACAGTGTGGTGGTGCACACAGATCTCCATTTTTCAGTGCCAGCCCTCGAAACCAGCTTCACTGAGAAAGAAAAGAAAAAAGAGAGTGATCTGTTAATAGAAGGCCTGGGGGCTTGGTCGCTCTCTGCTATCAACATAAGGACTGGGTGGGAATCATAGAATCATTTAGGTTGGAAAAGACCTTTAAGATCACTGAGTCCAACTGCCAGGGACTTTCACTGGTCTCCAGAGCATGATAGGGTGCCTTTCATTTTTAGGTGAATGAAATAAGATGGAGCAAGGACATGCAGAAGCAGCTCAGAGGCTCACTAAAGGTTCAAGGCTAGGAGGTTGCTCCTCCTCTCCACTCACGCTGGGCCAGCCTATGTGGAAGAGATGCAGGTATCCTCGAGGATGCCCTCACCCAATTAAACATTCATGTCCTCTTGCAACTTCTCATGTTTTTTTATTACTAACAGGTTTCTCAGCTGATAACACACCAGGAAATACATTATTCAGTCCGGCTCACTGTCTGCACTGCTGCCTGGCTCCATTACACCGACATCCTCCCACAGCTATGAGCAGGGAGCCCGGGACTCCTGCTGCTGCGTCCGGGTACCCTGGCAGAGCACGGGCAGCGCGGGCTCAGCGAGGAGAGGCGGTGGGATGGGGCCAGGGCTCCCTGTCCCCACTCAGCACAGCACAGGAGCGCACAAGCCCTGATCCTCTAGCCCCTTGTCAGCCCCAGGAACTGCAGGTGAGGCAGGAGGGGGCTTCTCAGGGCTGCAGTGCCACTTGTGCTTCTGCCGTTACATTACAGAGCCTCTTCTGCACAACAAATCCCTTTCTCTGTTTTCCCACATGCACCCTGAACATAGCAATTACCTTTGCATCTCACAGGGAGGCTGTGAAGCTTAATTAATTTGTGGGTTTTGGTACTTTGTGCTCTCAAAATGCAGAGTGTTTAATTCCTTCATTACTTCACAGTTAATAGCATTATTTGTCCGAGTTAGGCCAGTCCCCACAAAGCTGCGTGGTGACGGTTTCCCGATGCCCGGGCAGCGTGAGGACCAGGGTGGGCTCGGGAGGTGCAGGCAGCACGTCCAGCTGCAGCTTGAGGTGCGAGACCATAATCCCCCATCACCCACCCGTGGGGCTGGGGGAGACCCTCCCCAGGTGGATCTGTGTCCTACAGCCCACAGGGTGGGGGAGAGGCAAAGGCAGCGCGGCCCCTGGTACCTGCTGCCATCCGCGGGGACGGGGACGCCCCTATGCCCGAGCAGCTCGCGGCGCCTGGAGGC
The DNA here is from genome assembly GCF_000691845.1 of Merops nubicus. Classification (NCBI taxonomy): domain Eukaryota; kingdom Metazoa; phylum Chordata; class Aves; order Coraciiformes; family Meropidae; genus Merops; species Merops nubicus. Next base: position 8,768 of record NW_008609578.1, read on the forward strand.
GAAGCTGAACTCCTGCTTACCACAAGGCAGTCTTCATGCTCAGCTGCTTATACAGACCTAGAAAGACAAAAATTAAACAGGCCATTAAGCAGTGCTCCAGCGGATTAACGTTAGCCTGTCTCCCTTACGCTGCAGGATTTCAAAATGCCTTTGAAGTTTGCGTATTAGAAAATCACTTTCCAAGCCACAAAACTTTGAGCTTTAGATGTTTCCTAACAGTTCTGTGGTTGAGGAACAGCTGACTAATCCTTTAGGATTTAATGAGGTTAACTAACATGCACAGCTTTGTAGGGGAGCTGTAGCTGGTATTTTGGTAGCAAATATGGAAAAGAGTAAGTCATGCTCTGTAAAGAGCCATTATGGGAGCACAGCGTCACGTTGGTCACTTCTGTTGGAGCTCCTTTTCCCTTCGAGGAGCACAGGTAGGGGTTCTGGCCTTATTCAATCATAACAATTAATGATTGCTCACCCAACAGAGCCCAGACCTGTCCCTGGTGAGATCTGGCACTGAGTCCTCCTCTGGGCTGAGCACTTGGGAACAGGATGAGCCCATGGTGAGGAGCTGGAGCCACCTTGGCTCAGCCGCCCGTGGCAGCGTGGTGTGGGTTATGGATCCTGCACACCTCCCCTGCTGCTGCTGCTCCTGTGGTGTGGGTTATGGATCCTGCACACCTCCCCTGCTGCTCCTGTGG
>NW_008609578.1:9582-12098 GCF_000691845.1 Merops nubicus
TGTGTGCGCTGCTGCTCCCCTGCTGCTCCTGTGGGGTGTGTTATGGTGCCTGCACCCCTCCCCTGCGGCTGCTGCTCCTGTGGTGTGGGTTATGGATCCTGCACACCTCCCCTGCTGCTCCTGTGGTGTGGGTTATGGATCCTGCATGCTTACTCTGCTGCTGGGGGTTTTCTGAGCCTGGCCTGGGGCAGCCAGGGGCTGCTCTGCATCCTGCTCAGCACGAGGAGCCGTCTGCGGAGGCCCCTGCGCTTCGGGCACCTGGGGACTGAGCAATGAACTTAATTTGGTATTTACAGAACACACCAAAGTTGCTCAGAACAAGTTGACACATAAATTCATTAGGTTGCAATTACAGCGATCAGAACTTAGGCTACTCAATTATTTTTAGCAAGAACATGTAATTAACTGCAGGTTCACATCAAATGCTTCCTGGTGCCAGGAATCAGGTTCAGAGGATTGGTTTGCATGGGAAAACACAGCAGGGGTGTTTTCCCAGAGCACAGGCCCCTGGCTGTGTGACGGCAGGATAACGGGAAGCAACAGCAGCCAGGCAGCAGGGGCTGGTTTTGTGGGAGACAAGATGAGCAGAGCATCCTGTCCATCAGCTGGCAGCCCGGCTGATGGGGATAGAGCCTCTCCCTGGGAGAGAGCTCCAGACACCCCAGAACAGACAAGGCTCTTTACTGCTGAAGGCTTGACTCTTGAAAGCCATGTGCAGTAACACGTGTGAAGAGCACACGAAGCATGCAGCAGTGCTGCTGTCGCTGCCACGAGCTCCCAGGAATGTCTTCAGGTAAGAGGAGGCAGAAGGGGAACTTGCTGCTCAACCAACTGCACTTACAAACTGGTCCACACCAGACTTACAGAGACCAGCAGAGGAAAGGGGTACGATGTGCACACGGGTGGCATCATGAAAACCCCCAAAGTGTTTTCTGAACTGAATACCCATTTGGTAACCAGAAAGGTTACTGAAACATCCTCATCTCTTCCAAACTGCTGCTCAACTTCTATTTTCACAAAGACATGTCAGCCTCAGCTGACAGTGCAGATCCAAGGCTAATGTTCTGACTCGGGAGGAGGACTGGGGTAGCCCGTAACTGACGCACAGCCAAGGCTCGGTGGGACCTTCAGGGACCGGGGCTGTGAGAGCACCCGGGGGCAGAGGGCAGATTCCGAGAAGCCCTTGTGAGGGACACCCCCCTGCTGGGATGTGCCAGCATCCCCCTCATCGTCCCTCACCCAGGCAATGCAGACCCCTGTCCATGTGCAGGGCCTCCCTCACTGCTGATGGAAGAGTTTTGCCAGGACAAGAGGAGAAGCACAATGAAAGCCACAGATCCTGCTGGGATGCAACCAAGCTAGCACCTGACTCTGGTATCACCTCGGCTGGGGGCCTGGAGCGAAGAGCCCGGCACACCAGCCAGGCTGGCCGCAGTGCTGGAGGAGAGGTACCCCTAAGGGGTATCCCCACTCCCCACCCTTCTTTGGGCAGCGATCTGGGGGCCCACCAGCGTCCCCAGGACATTTCTCCTGCCCAGCCCACACTTGATTTTGCTCTCACACTCGCAGTGTTGCTCCAGGCACTGGCAAACACGTTTGGCAGCTGTGAGAAGGGCAAGGCCAAGGAGTAGGAATGCAGGAGGGTCCCTGTGCAGAAGTAACAGACCCATCCTAGCTGCATCACAGACACAAGCTCAGCACATCAAAACCATGTCGGGTATTATTGCCTCTGCACCGTTGCTTCCTCATGATTAAGCACCATAAATATTTATGAGTTATTATAGCTGCTTTGGCAAGATCTGCCTGTTACGGCTCATAGATCTTAGTGGCACTAGAAGAAGAAAAAAGTATGTAAAAGTGTTTACCTGTTGCTCATTTATAACTCTGTCCTTTAGCTCACAGGAGCCTGGAGACAGGGGCCGGGGCTGTGCTGTAGAAGCAGTTTCCTCCTGTCTGTCTGTCCCATTTGTGAATTACTTCATGGGAAGATTTCTCCTAATAACAAGAGTGGAAAATTCAGTGTGTCAATTAACATCTCAGTCACCCTCAGGCCTTCACTGTCCCTGTAAAAGTATATGTTCTGCAAGTAAAAATCCTTACAGTGCAGTAGCTGGCCAGGTGGCTGTTTAGGGGCTGTACGTGGGGAAAAAAGGAAGAAAAAAAAAAAAGGAAGGAAATCTTCCAGGATTTACTGGGTGCACAAAGCAGGAGAGTAGCGTGGGTGTGAGTGCTGTAACAGGGCCTGGGAGACGTGGCACGGAGTCCTGTACGTTAGTGAGGTTACTTTGGTTCGCTGTGGTCCCTCAGGCCCCAGGGCAGGGCCCCGGTGGGCAGGAATCCTCTCCCCACCCTGCACTCCTCTCCAGAGCCCAATCTTCCGACATCTCATCTGGAACTGGACTTTTAACAGACTCCTGCTGCCTGCCAGATAACGAGTTAGGAGCCTTTACACCGCAACACCCGGCTCGTTGCCAAGAGCTCTAAATAAAGGCTGGGGAGTAGCTGGTCTCGGGGCA
>NW_008609579.1:0-2328 GCF_000691845.1 Merops nubicus
TATACATTGCTCCTGGACACAGAGGACCAGCATTACTTTGTCACAGTAACACATACTTCAATCCTTCTCCAAAATGAACTATAAGCCAGTTTTCTTTGGTGAAATATAACAGTCTTGAAACTATCCTAGAGATCATCAAAACAAAACAAAACAAAACAAAACAAAACAAAACAAAACAAACAAACAAACAAACAAACAAACAAAAACTTAAATTGCCCTTTGATCTGAAAAGGCATTTAATTTTTTTGCCACCACATTGTTTATTTCAGCTTCGATGGTGGACAAATCTATACTCAAATGACCACAATGATTGTACAAAACTGATTTAATCCTATTACTGACAGTTCTCAAAGAAAGTGACTAGGGGGTGGTAGATGAGCCAGTTCAACTCTTCTCTGTATTTTGATGTTTCAGTACTTGGAATTACTTACAGTCTCTGAGTTAATTATAATTTTAAACATAGTCATTGGAAAGGACTAGAAATCTTAAAAAACATCAGCCAGCCAAAGTCCTTACATTAGAGCATTTATTGACCTCTCCAAGTTTTCCCACTTTGGAATTCTGTTTACTTGTATGTTGTTTTACTGACACTTTCTTAAACTATATTAAAATCCTTCCCTCTGGAAAAGTCTGGTTGGTTTTCAACACGATGCAAGAAATGCACTGGGTTATGGAACAATTAACATTGTGTGCAAGCTTCATTATATTCTTCGAAACTGAAATGCCATCTGTTCTAGTTTATAATACTTGTGCCACTGTACCTTCTTCTGCCTTAGGAAGGAGAAGTAATTTTTGAAGGGAACATTGCAACTGGAAGAGGCTATTTAAGAAATAATTACTAAGCCCTAAAGAAGCACAAACTGATGACAAATTGCATGCATAAAAAAATATGCAAAATGCTGACTATTGTACAATATAAGCAGTTCTTACTGAGGCTTAAAAGTAATAGGTGAGCAAAATTGTACATAGAGGTGTATTTTTACTTCATTAATTGCTAAAACACTAAAATTATAGAAAAGATTCTTTTATTTCATTTAATTTGTTTATTTCATTCATATGTTAGTAAGAATTCGCTGCTCTATGTCAGAAAACAAAATCATAATTAAAAGAATAAAATCTACCATATTTCTCCTTGGACCTTTTTTTCTTTAGTTAAAATGAGATACTAAAATCCTGGACTGCTATCAAATCTAGAATATCCTGAAGGAGAATAAAAGAGGACATTTAAAGACTGAACTATGTAAAAGTGCTTTGGTTTGAGAAGATTCACAATGACAAAAGGGTTTGCCTGTCTTGAGGCAATAAAAGATTAACTTTTTTGAATAGATTATTATGTGAGTCCTTTACAGAAAATGTAACCCTTAGGAGGTATGTAACAATCAAATGACAGTATGAACCTGAGATAGATACAGGGAAGAGAGAGGTCCTTCATGTAGTCATTTAGAGAGGAATTATCTACTCAGCCTGAAAACACCTTTTATCTGGCACCTTACTTTGGAAATAGATACCCAAACACCACGGGTTGTGCCTTTGATGGGCATGTCTCAAAAGGGCTAGCCTTGTACATCATGTGCTGCTTTCGACAGGAGAGAGGTGCTCATCTTCCCTGGCCTGGTTGCACTATGATGCATGCATGTGCCTCTGTGTTTTGGGGTGAGGCTTTTTTGGGACTTCTAAGAAACAGCTCCCTTCCTGAGAGGAGTGAGTCCCATAACAGTAGCTGCATCCAGGAGAGCCAGGGGACAGCCAGGCAGTGAGTCCCAGGAGGCAGAGTAGAAGGAGCTGCTGTTTGAAGTCCTCTTCTGCAAGGTGTCTCCAAGCAGCCTGTCTCACTCACCTTGCCACTGAGCATCCCTGTTCAGTAACTGTGCTTCAGGTGCTGGCCGTAGCGCGCAAGGGATTTAACTTCGCAAGGGCTTTTCTGTGGTTTTTGCTCCAAGGTCTGTCGTTAATGAAACTGTCACTAGCTGAAATGCCGGTGTGGCGACTGGAGCAGGACCCAGCACACAAGCAGCAGCGCTGCCTGCTTGCACGGCCTGCCCAGGTGGCCTCTCCCGAGCCCCTCGCACCTCTGCATCTTCATGGGCTGCATCACAGGAACCCCGCTCTGCCCAGGCCGGCCACCTCCTCACAACGAGAAAAAGACATAGCTAAAAGAGGCAGATGTCCGGTCAGAGCACCTACAAGCAGCGCCGGGCCCTCCAGGCAGCCCTGTGGTGGCCAAGACGAGCTGGCCTGCAGAGAAGCTGCAGCGGGGGCCTAATCTCCACGCTGCGGGCAGGACCCGGGACAGGCACGGCACAGCGCAGCCTGGGCAGGGACCGGCTG
>NW_008609579.1:2385-16343 GCF_000691845.1 Merops nubicus
GGGGAGGCCAGGGGACAGGCAGCACCCGCTGGTGCCCTCAAGGCCTGGCGCACACAGGTACCAGGCAGGACGTGATGGACCTGGACCTCGTGTGGGGAGGGAAGAGGAGGGTACCACCTCTGTGGTTTCATACTTCATTTGCCCTCTGCTTTCTGACCTGTGTGGAAATGCTCATTTTCAAATCCATGCTCGGGGGTGTTAGAGTTATTCAGAGTGACACAAACACCTGAGGGCTAGAGCTCAGCACCAACCCCTGCCACCGAGGCTGCTTCTGCTTCCCACCACAGGGCTGCAAAATGTTTTTACTGCACACAAAACATGACTTGATAGCTACTGGATAAGTCTTTCATGCTGAAAATAAAATTTGAAAGGTGAAATGAAATTAAAAAAATTGATTCCTAACAGTGTTTCAAGCACATTTACTGGACAAAGTACATAAACAATATTTAGAGTATTTCCAGTCACTCCCCAGCAAGTGCTTTGACCACACAGCCACAGATTCATGCCCCTTTTCAGTCTCTCTCTTTGGCCCAATTAATCTTTAATAATGCTGTTAACAACTGTAAGAGCTATTGCAGAGGGTGTGGAGAGTGCAGGATGGGGCTGGAGCCTGCCATGCTGGAAAAGCAAGACCCAACTCAGTACCACCTCAACACAGGGATTTTAAACCACTCTAGATACTGGGAGGATGTAATTTCACACTTTCACATTCATCAACCAATTTAGGTCAGGGTCAATCCCTAGAACAGATAGAACTCTATATTTTTCTAACTATACGTGTAGGAAGGGTAGTTTAGATGGGCTGTTGGTATCAATAAATCTTGCCTGGAGAATAAGCTTGCAATATCTGATTATGTATGTTAAGTACTTTATTAGAGAAACAAAGGCAGATTTGTTATACCTTCTTCCTTAAGGAAAGCAATATGTTCTGTAGTATCTGTACTAGCACAGCTACTGAAATAATGAAAAAAAAATCACAAACAATGCCAAACAGGTACAAAAATTAAACATTTTCTTCATTCTTGGACCTGGGATAGAACGGAGACTGTTAAAAGGACAAAGCTCTAAAGAGTGTCAGGACAAGCCTGAGGGAAAGGGATAGGGAAGGAAAGACAATCCCTTGTTCAGAGGGAGAAGTGTGAGCCCTTTGAAGATACAAATTATGACAAGACTGCAAGCACAAAAACATAGAGAAACTGCTGACTGTAGTACTGAATAGGATGTTCTAAATTCAGCATAATGATGGGTGAGCAGATTTTCATGTGCTGGAGTACATGAATTCCTCACTCCAACAAAATAAATTACTGTGACAAAATATAGAGCAATATTTGGATTATAAACAGAGAGAAATTAGTACAAGCACAGACAGGAAAAAAAGGACGGGTGTCTTACACTGAGGTATAACTTTATCGAGTCCCAGCATTTCTCACTTGAAGGGAAATGTCAAAAATGTTGAATTCACGGAGTTCTGAATACGTAAAGCAAGGAAAAAAACCAGAAATAAGTAGGGCCTCACTTTACATGTAAGGAAGGGCATGCAAAGAAATAGTGAGACACACAACAACCACTTTTTTTGCCCAGAAGCAGTTTCCCTAGCTTTCTCATTGGTTTTGCTAGATGCTATCTATGACATAAAGCATCTAGCACTTAAAGATAATGAAAGTTCTGTGCCAAACGATCTATAAGGACCTGACCCACACTTTCGCAATTTTCTCCCTCTTTAAAATACATGAAAGCTCTCAAAAGCATCTGTATTTAATTTTTTTCACAAATTAATTTTATCACCATCACTAGAACACTGAAATTATCAACAACAGTTAGATAACTAAGGCTTTGCTTTGGTAATTATGAGATTACAGGGACAACCTTAGTAACATTTAGGCAGATATGTCAAGATTAACTGTAGCACTGAAGTGTTTGAAATAATGTACTTTAATGTTCAGAAGGAAGAGCCAAGGCCAATGTCTCACTTATAAGGCCATCTTGTTTTGTGTTTATTATAACAAAATGAACTCTTTGCCAACATTCATTATCCTCTCAGATTTCTAAGTGTCTGAAACACTGTCAACATCCAACCTATTGCTATAATAGTTATATGAGACATGAAGAATAGTTCAAAAAGCTGAGTCGATGTGTTATCAGAAATAACAGCAAAAAAATCATGCATCACATAGACTTTTTAAATATTTACACTTCTTGATCAAGTCATATGACCAATATTAATAATCTTGCAGCTTGCTCTCAAGAGGAGATGAGACATTCTTAGACGCAATCTTGCACACTTACAATGTCCATTTCTCTCGAATGAGGAAAAATTAAGAGTCTGATATAGGCTGTTTGGTGACAGAACATCTTTCTCCTTTTCAAACACTCTATTTAACCCAGTTTGTTTTTCTTTCTTCATGGTCATACTAGTTCTTCATGACCATGATACTTCTGATGTTTTGTTGTAATTCTCTGTAAGATAAAGTGCTAGTTCTGTTTGTTGTGGTGTGGTTTTTTTTTTTTTTTTTTCTTTTTTTTTTCTTTTGTGGAAGTAATCAGTATTGAAATGGCTTTCAAATCAAGGAATAAAGGACCCCTATAAAAACACACACCCCTAATTTTTTATTATATTCTTTCCACTTTGTTTTGACTATAAACTTTCCACACCTCCTTTTAAACCACCCCTGCAAGAAAGTGCTCGGATTTAGTACGTCTTGTACACTGTATCCCAACTTTGATTTTTGTATGCAATACTCAGCAGAACAATGTAATGCAAGTCAGAGAAAACTATCACTTCAGTTATTCAATAGTATCAATAAAATTCAGTTATTAGGAACATTGATGTTATGACTGACATTTCACTAAGTGTACGATTTACCACAACCAGTCTCACCTGAATCCCGTCACCACCACTCAAAAAAACAAGAACTCCTAAAACAACCAAACTTGCAGTATCTTTTAGCAAGAATAAATGATTTTTTTTAATTTTTTTTATTTTTTTCTTTACGTTTAATACTACACAGTTGTTTAGCTGTCTCCAGAGAATGATCCTCTCTTATCTTACATGTCAGCAGTTCAAAACTAGCTTGTCTCAGCAATGAGTGAATGCTGTTACCTTCATAAAAATATTCAGTGCTCTATATAATTCACTGTAAAATCTCATTGTCTTCTGAGCTTTTTACACCAAAACCTTATTGCACTATATGAAGTACAACCATATTGCACTCCACATATATAATTCTAGCATTTAAGAACTCAACAGGAATATGTACTTTTAGAGATGTCCTAACTGAAAGAAGAAATATGATGCTCATTTATTTTTGAAGGAAGGTGGCTTTAACATGGAAGGATAAAGGCACTAAATGTGTGAGTGTCCAATGTGATAACCAAACACAGAAGGAATCTAGAACTGGTCGGAGACTACACACAAAAAAAATACTAGAAAGCCATTTATTGTAATAGAGGAATGCTGTCAGATTTTTAGCTGTGTTTAAAATAGTACCAGATGTGGGTCCAAGGAGTCTCTCTGCAGTCTCAAAGCCGAAAGTCTAAAGTGTGTTCACTGAGCCTGCGTAGCATGGGCAAGGAATGGAGGTCTTGGCTCCCAATCTGCTGGCATCTGGCATCCAAACGCAGCCTGGCTGCAGGGATTTTTGCTGTGAGGCACCGCACTTCTCTTGTTCAGAGCTGGGATTCAAGAGATTCACAATTTACACCGATTTAACAGGGAGATCAAGCTCTAGAAGGAGGGCTCACTCTATTCTGAGAAGATTTCTAGTCATAAATGCAGAGGAAACTAGTTGGCATGCCAGGAGTAGGATATTCCACCAGCTCATTAGACAGCACTGAGGTTCAGACATGCACTCACCTAGCCAGAGTACATAAATGTGCCCTACGTAAAGTGCAGCACTGTGCAAAGAAGTAAAAACAAAAATAAAATAAAATCCAGTTTTCTTTTCTCATTCATCATTTTCTAATGATAAATATTTGTAACAAGAACTGGTGTGAGCTCAGAGGAGCAGATTCTGTAACATTTTAAGATTAATTTTACTTAGTTGTCTTTAAAAGTGAAAGCTTTTCCTTAAAAAGTATCAGTGATTTCTCTTATATGCAAGTTTAACCCATCACTGAATTGCTGCAGATAAGTGCACTTTCATTTGTGTTAGATTAACAGAGCTTACTTATTTGAAAAACAGAGACTGTGATTTAAAAATATGTTTAGTGGAAGACAAACTGTGATAAAAGTCATCTTACCTCCCAGCAGAGCAGAGATCATCTTCTTCCCCAAAATAAAACATGCCAGCAGCCTTCTACTCCCCTGTCACTGAATCCAGCATCCTGGCAAGGCAGTATGTCAGTATCAGCAGCACAGTTGCCTAGGGATAATGAAGCTGAACCTATAAAAAGAAGGTTCTCTTTCCTGCAGAGTTGTGTCCCAGGAAAGATTATTGTTATCTGTGAAAGAAAACTAATGATTTGTCATTATCATACAGAAAGTTAATTTTGCATTGGGGAAAGTTTTGTTTTGCTTTTGTTTTGTTATGTTTTATTTTGTTTTGTTTTAAGCCTGATTTGCATATTCCTCATTTATTTGGTTTCATATAGCTATGGCTTTTTTTGGACATGTCAACAGTGCCTTCCAGATACAGACACAAACCTGCACTCAAATCCAAGTTTATCCATGCCAGAAGTCAATGGACTTAGGGCAAGTTTCAACCATTTCTGATAGGAGAGTGAATCACACTATTTATTATGATACCATGCACATTTTTGCCTGCTCTCTGATCAGTGCGTACTGACAGTAAAACTGCTACCTCAGAGATATGGTGAGGAACTTAATGCATGTTTCCTACTAGCCAGTTTTTTGTGTCTATAGTTCCCAATCCAACAGTATTTTAGAGGACAGCATTTTCCCTCTAGTTCTATGTAGGAAGAAGAGTGATTAAAAAAAAAAAATCCAAGAACTATATAAACTTAAGAGCAAGGGGATGATACGTTTCTTACCTCATCTTCTCGAATCAGAAATGTAACTGATGACTACTTCTTCTTCATTGAAATTATACTCATATGTACACACACAGAAAAATGGCAAAAGCTATTGCAGGTAGGTACACCAAGAGAGCAAGAAACAAACACACAGTTGATAAACATTGTTCTCTGGCTTCTGCTGCAAGAGTAAAAAAGTAGCAAATACTGCACAAAGGCATTATCTGAATAAGAGACATGAAAGTGTTACTTGATAGCACTGCTGTTCTGAGCAGTGTTCTTCTGGAAAAATGTTTGCTCAGTTACCAGAGAAATCCAGTCCTTTTGTGAGATATCTCCCTTTTGTACTTTCCTTCCTTTTCTAAAGCCCAGAAGTTTAAATTTTTGAACTACAGAGGATGCCTGTTTACGACTCAATGTGGACAGTCATACTGTGAATCAGATAAGCTGCATACTTGGCGTACAGACAATGTTTCCGGCTTCAGTTGACTTCAGGTTGCCATTACAAGATCCTGTCTCTTTTGAAAAGTTCCTCTTTTGAAAAGCCCTGTGTGTGGTTTTTTTTGCGCTTTGCACAATGTTACACAGAATGTGTTTTAGCCGAATGTAGACAGTAAAAATGTCCTTTTTTTTTCTGGCATCAGCAGCAGCAAAAAAAAGTGTGAAAAGAGGTTCATTTTCTACAAAAATAGGGTGTGAAATGAAGTAACTAAAGGGTTATAACTCAGTCTGTTATTGAGATTCCATTAGGTGTTGTATGGACTGTATCATATTTCTTGTTTCAAGCCCACCTAGAGATGGGCTTTCCTTGCAAGGGTCTCTGTTTCTCCAGTAATAACGCTTGTATCGCTTCAACTCCAGACCTGACAGAACATGACAGGAGTGAGAAGGTTTTCAAGAATGAATATTTAGCCTAAAGGGCAAACTGTCAAAAAAGTAATAAACACAAGTGACTTCTTTCTTTCCTACTTAGGTAGGAAAGATGTGATTCATGGAGTTTCAGTGGTCAGAGTGACTTCTGCAGCACACAACAGCTGGAAAAATTAGTGAACTGTCATGAGAGCTGCCTTATAAGTCCACTGTTCAAGGATGAGGCTGCAGAGAAGCTGTAGAAATAGTGATGAATTGTAATGCACTGATAAACTGGGATGTACTAGATGATTCAGGTTTTTACATGTACATACAGAATCATAGAATGGTTTGTGTTGGAAGGGACCTTTAAAGTTCATCTAGTCCAGCACCCGCCCCCCTCCCCACCCCCCCCCCCCCCTCCCCCATCATGATTAAGTAGAACAGTGACTAAGAAAGGCCTGTGAAAAGAGGATACTGTATTTTCCAACCACTCTAGTGACAGATTTCTGGCAGTGACTTCTGCAATCCAGATATATTCTCCTATTTTCCTACTACTATGTTCAATTAACTTACTGCATGGAGGTCATGGTCTCTGTGGGAACTACAAACTATTTAATGATTACTTTTAAAAAAAGGTAATGAACACCTGCACTGCCCCTGGCTTGATGCACTGTAATATTGAGGCATCACCATCCTCAAGGGTGCATTATCAAGAGAATCAAAAAGCCTTAAAGTAATTTAAAATTAATCAGATTTGTTTTAGCAACTTTGTGAGAAGCTTTTAATAATTTAATGAAACTCCCAAGCTTGATTAAAAGTGTGTACCAATAAGAAACTGTGACTGAAATTTTATTTCTGGTTTGAATGTTCCAGAGCAGTTCAAATGTAGGAGTGACCACACCGTTTTTACAGTAAAGCTAGACAGTATCTATAAAGCCTGGAAAAGAACACCTCTGTAAGAAGCTTCAGCTGAAAACATAGTGGTTTTCCTAGTTGATAAACTACACTATCTGCAAGTCTAGGAGACCTATAGCCATCAAGTCCTAGAGATCTACAAACAATCAAATCCCTTGCAGAAGTCCTAGAGGATAATGAACCTGTTGCACAACAGCCGTTCTTCAGGTCACTCATACTTGAGTTCTAATTTTCAGCATAATGCCAATGTGTATCAGCGCTCAAACATTTGCTTGTATCAAAATTTCACACAGCTGTCTGCAGTGTCAGATGCTCACTTTGCAATCTGTGCTGTGTGTTAGAGGTGGCAACTCAAATTCTTCCCAAGCCAAGTCCAAACAGGCTGTCTGTACAAAGGGCATGGCTTGCTCTCTCCTAAAAGAAAGAGGAGTAATAAAACAGGTCGCCAGAGAATGCCTGACTTTTTCAGTGCACCTGAGTAGCCTTTTCTATCTACTCAGCTTTTTCCTGGGGAATCAAAAAGAGCCTGGCACAGGGCAGAAAAAAATCGAAAAGAACAGTCAAGTGTAACACTTTTCCTGGGTTATCTCAGGTGAGCCACTTAGTGTCTCACTGGAGTTAAAATTACCCACAAGGCTGATGTGAGGACAAACACATTAAATGTTGTCAAGCATGGGAACAGGGTCCACATGGAGACAGCACAGTTTCCTCTCACAGACGTGTTTCAAACACTATGAAAAATCAGCCAGAGTATGTCATCTAAATGGTTAGAATGACCCAGCTTTGTCACAGTAGACCTATTTAAATTTTTCTCTGAAACCTTATTTTTCAGTACATAATGATACAACCCTTAGTATGTTCTTTTTTTAACTTTGAAATCCACATTCTACACATTAACGTATTTTAGGCTTCTTTCACCTAAAAAAAAAATGTATATATTTGTGTGTGTGTAATGTATTTTTTTCCTGGAAATATTGATAACATTGTCCAAGTTACAGTGTAACTGTGATGAATCCTTTGTGTAAAGGTCTCACAGAATAATTCTGCTGTTAAAAAGTCACCTTCAGAATTTCATCTTTGAACCTTTCTGGTGTGACATAAACTCAGCTGAAAAAGACATTTTAACTCCATTATTACCAGTGTGAAACAAATTTTCTCTATTAATAGGACTAAAAAGACACATACGATACTATCTCACAGCTTAGTAGCTCTTCTCTCACAGATGCCACTGGGCATTTGAAGTCTATAGCTCTAGATGAAAGTGCTACCAGTGCAGAAGTAAGGAGTGTGTCCTGCTTTAGGAATCAGAGAAACTGCAGGATTATGATGTATAATTACAACGGGAAAGCCAATGAGGGAAAGTAACTATTCCACAAATTCTAGACATGCAAAGGTTGACTCCCGATACTTTCATTACAGACAAGTAAGTGTCTTCATTACAGTTGTTGTGTCTTTCCTTCTTTCATCTGAACTCTATTTGCTACACACTGTTTCTGCTTCTCCAAGCAAAGTATCTACAGACGAGGAAACAATCAGTTTCTGAAGGAAGCTCTCCCACATGTGAAGAACTAGAAATGTCTGAAGGCTGTATTGTTTTTCAATGGTGTTTTCATTCCCACCTACAGAAAAATATTGAAGATCACCTCTCTCTGGACCAACATAATTTTTAAAATTAAAAGTACTAAGCTATTCAGTTCTGAGCATGCATGGTTTCAGAGAGTATTTAAATAGTTCTATACCTCTTACAGAAATGTTGCATTTGATTGAATTAAAAGCTATGAGAATTGTCACTGCAATAAACCCCAAAATTGAACTTCCTCTTTAACAACAGCAATATGGTACAAGAAACATGGGTATATTCCTGCAGAGTGCAGAGTCCAGATTACATTTGCTTGCAGTGTCTTAGATTACATGGTTCTGCCAAGACACATGGATTCTTAAGTCTCAGGAGAATGAATATTCACATTCACTCAGAGTCACTGCAGCTAGGTATTCCCAGTGCACACATACTGGTACCTCTGCCTCTGTGCTGGTGAGGACAGGGACATACCTGTGTTCCACGAAGTTGTGAAGTAGCTGAATGGCAGCATAGTTCTTCCCAGTTCAGTCCTGCAGTTTTGGCTATGGTGAGTCTGCATTCAGTACAAGTGCAGTTCTGTCACAACTTTTACAATCCTTTTTCATCTTTGCTTTTTCTGTTCCCTTTCTGGAGTCTGGTGATTTCAGAAAACAAAAAAAACCAACCAAACAAACACACAGACACACCCACCCACCCCCCTCAAACCACAACAGACCCCTTAGCTTTCATTTAAAAGAGAAGAGAATTTAAAAGCAAAAGATTAATGAAAATTTTTTAACACTGCAAACTTTTGAAATTACAAATAGTTTGAGTCACCTAACTTCCTCCACTTTTTTTTTTTTTTTAAAGCCCTCGTTCTCTTTCTAAAATAATACATACAGACTAAAAAAACAATGTTGAAAGTGAAAGGATGCTGTTAGAGGCAGAGTTTCTAAAGTTTACTGAAGGTGACTAATAAACACATGGAGTGGTGATTAATGAATTATTTCCCTTCACAAGGAATATAATCATTAAGGCTTAGGCCACTTTGCTTGTTACTTCTTTTACACTGTCTTATCTCTAGGTCATATGTTCAGTATAACAAACATATTTCCGGATTAAAAGAAATAAAAAGATTGAGAAAAACTAGGTTTGTGTCAACTACCTAGGGAAAAACAAAAACCAACCAACCAACCAAAAACAAACCACAGTGGAGGAAAACCATAAAACAGATCAGCTGAATGACACAAAGTCTACACTCTGTCACCACACACACACACAAAAAAAAAACCAAAAAAAAACAAAAAAAACCAAAAAAAAACACCACAGAAAAGCATTATCTTGTGCAGCACATGCATTGCTCCCCCCAGGTCAGGCTATCCACAGAGCCTAATTTCAATAACGTAAACGAGGTCTATGTCACCAGATGACTTGGTGCTCCCACATACTGCTGCTAACAGTTGAGCAAGCACAGTAGAAGAAACAAGAAAACTTTCCTGTGTAGTTTATTGTATGCAAGGACTCTCATATTTTTTTTTATACCTTTGCAACAAAAGAGAAACAATTTTTAAGAGTTTGAAGGGTTGGAAAATTCATGAAAAAGGAAGATTTATCGAAGGTGATCATCTGTCAAAGCAGGAGGTGAGACCGCATGCCCTCAGCATACTTAAAATTACACAAAGTAACCTCATATTGTATTCAGATCAGAGATCTGAATCAGCCTTTTCCTTTTTCCAGGTATGCTACTGTAATGAAAGATACTACCTCTCTGCAAGTCTTGTCTCACCTGAGACACCTGGAATATTTTCTCCATATTTTAAAGCAACGGCTTGCAATACAAACCCTGTAATGGGTGGCATGCATTGGTATCAGAGTGAACTTTATTTCTACATTAAACTAAGAGTTTGTAGAAAATTCTTTAGATCTCTACACGTGGTTTCAATCTCAATTGTGTTTTAAAGAAAATACTAGGTTTTAATTACATTTTTCTTGAAAAACGGTCAATTTTGTTCAGGCTTCAGGGGCAGGGGGGAAGAGGGGCATGCAGAAAGGCAAAATGAATGTTTGCCAAAAAATCTCACTTAGCTGACTTTCTGGTTGCCAGTTTCTGGTTGTGTGTTTGCCACATGAACAAAAAAGATCTGAAACTGAGCCATAATGCATAATCTGCAACTGTGTACAAACTCAAACTCCACAAAATAACAATCAATACTGTATTTTGCATGCTCAGTACTGCCAATCTCAACAGTGGGTACTGGCAGTAATGTAAGATTCTTAAGAAATAGGTTTCTAAAGCAGTACAGCCCAATGGTTGTTTCATTTACTGCTCAGATTTTACCACACAACATTAAAAGGTTTGATGAATGGTAAAATTCTCAACAGTGATTATATGCTTAATCTTGTAAATTGCCTTTGAGGAGGTGACAGGAGATACCAGGATTTACAGCCCCTCAGCAGGATGCAGACAATGCAGAGTAGGCATTTGCAGAGTATGCAGATTGCATAATCTGGCCTGCAATTTTAAATCCAGCCAAGAGGTCAGTTTAGTTAAATCTTTCAAAGAGAGCAAGCAAAAGATAAATGTTTGGGGAAGACGCTACAATTACATTCTGTAGCCTCGTACTAGCATTCAATATACTGCTGTGGCTTTCAGAAATGAACATTTTGCATTGTTTTTTTTATTATAATCTCAATATGACTAAATGGGGAACCCTTGGAGATGTAGCATAGCATCTATTCTGGCACACCTTTCTGATAGTGGTCCACAGATAAGTAACGCATTATCTCCTGGCCTTCCAAAATTATCTCTTGGCCATGCTTGCAAGGCTTATTTCTGAAGTAATGCTAAATTGTTTTTCCTATTTCCCACTGTTTATTTTCATGCTTTTCCAGTTAAAAATTTCACATGCATAAATGCCTCCTCACTAAAGTTCCTTGAATGCTAGAAAAATCTAGCTGAAGTCTAATAAATCTAGCTGAAGTCTAATAAGGTCTGGGTGGTTCAGCTTCTGATACAGAAAGCTGCTAAGGACCATCCCTGAACTGTCACCTCTAGATGTTTTCTGTCCCTTTTGACTGTTTCTTCCTTTCCCCTGTTTTTCTCACATATTCATTAGTTACCTTTTCACAGTTTGAGTGGATTTTATAAAAAGTAAACCTCCAGCCAAGGAAACTGCTGTATCAGGTATGTCCATTGGCTGTTTTACTGTTTTAGTTATCAACAGAAAAGCTTCCAAAGATAGGGCTTTGAGGACATAGACTTGGTTGTTGGAGAAAAGGAGCTGTAAAAGCACAACTTATCTTCCAGATTTTTCTTCAGCACATAATCAACATGTTACAGCAATTTTCAGAGTTTCATTTACTTTCCTTCTGCCCTGAAAAAATTCAGCAAAGACCTTCTGGCTGAATAAATCATCAGTTTCCTTGTTTTAGAGGTTTCATTAAATATGCAAGTTTTCTTCTAAGCCAGAATGTGGTTCAACATATGAATCCTTCTTCCAAAATGACCATCACATTTGCCAAGTAATTACCATGTGAGAATAAGTCAAAGTTTCTCTCTGGAAATGAGAGAAATCAGTTAGCTCAAGAGAGAGGAGGAAAATATGCTGGATGTTAATACATGGAGCAGATTAATCTTAGTACATAAAATTCAAATAGTGATATTTTTCCTGAAATTTATAACTACCAGACAGTGTTTCTAAATGTAAGCAAATGTAACAGCTGATTTTTTAAAAATATCGCAAATATTCTACTTTCTTAAAGTTTGTTATCATTAAGCTTACAATTTCTGAAATCTCTTACTCCTGCACTTTCAATGATATACAAAATTCAGCAGTAGTACTTGGGGAATTACCTAGTACTAGCATATTATTATGGTAAGGCAAACTCAGCAGCACTGAAACCCTTCAAGGGCAGTTTGTCTCTTTGCTTGATTGGTTCCTCTAAATTCTGCTTCCTCTTTGTCTTTACACCTTCCATTGCATTGCTGCTTCTGTATCTCATACCCTGAGTACAGGGAACAACAGCTCCCTCAGGAGTAGTTTCATACTTGTTTGTCTCCCATTCAGTACTAGATAGGTGTGGGATGTGCCATCAACAGACAAGCCCTGAAAAAGTCTTGAGAAGGAATCCTGCAAAGGTGTTCATCATGTCTTCAGACTGCTTTGATGCACTATCCAAAATAACTTTGTTGGAACAACAGGATCTTGTCCTATACAAAACATAATGTCAAGTCACTCAAAACAAATCATCTCTATCAGAACCTCTACAATTTCCACAGATCTGGAATGGATAAAGCTACAGCTAAGTCCCAGAGCAGACTGTGCTAGCAGCTCCATCCCTGCCAGCTGGCAGAGGTTAGCCATAGATTCCTACAGACTAGCCCCACAGTAACCCATCCATGTGGTTTTGTGGTGGATAAAAACTGCATCACCAAAAGGTGCTGCAGACAGAACTGCTACATTAGGTGAACACAAGGTTTTCTTCTCATTTGTTCCAGGGAGAGCTAACTGGAACTACCAACCACCCTCTTCATATCTGAAGGCTGTTAACATAGCCTTTCCTTTTCTTTCCCCTTCCTACTTCCTACCCTAATAGATACAGTCTCTTCAGGCCTAAGTGGTTCAGATAAAACAGCTTTCAAGCTCCAGGCACTTTTTTTTCCTATTAAAAGCTGAAATTTTTCTGCCATTCTTAAACAGCCTTATCTGAATTGGATTCTTGCTTTGAATCCCATCACTCTGTGCATTTGTAGGAGGCTGGCACATTAACAAAACTCCGGGGTTCAGTCTCCTGGAGCACACTGGTACTGTCTATCACACCATGCAGCAGAGAAATTTCAAAACCAGTGGATTTACAGCTGTACACGCATCACTATGGCTGATGACTCAAATATGACTTCCTACCTTTTGTACATGAGCTGAACAACCTTAGAGACAGAGCTCCATCTCATTGCTCCAGGTATATGAAGAGTGTTCATTCTTTCAACAACAGATGTTCCTTATCCATACATAGTCCCACCATTTAGCCACCAGGAATCCTGAGTCTTCCTGTGACATATAGCAAGGGCTTAAGGAAACAATCCTGTTCCTAGGCTTTTGTAATTTGTTATATTTATTGGGACATTTTGGAAAATTTTAATCTGAAGGACACTACTGGTAGTGGAAGACAGGAGTAGAAGTATGAACACATGCAGTGCTGGAAAATCAGCGCACGAGGAGTTTGACTTACCCCTGCTCTGCATAAATTCCTACAGACCTGCCAGCATGGGAGAGCTCAGATGATGTAAAGGATTAGTTGCAGTGACCTTCTTGCATTATTAATACAAACCTTATACACAATTCAACTTTTGCATTAGCTGATGTAACTGTATCTTGATAGGAAGGAGAAAGCAGCAAACACCCCAGCATGGAGACTCTCCTCCAGAGAATGTCACCTGCCAGGTTTTATACTACAAAATCCAAATTCAGCTATTTATCAAGTAACAAGAAGAAATGCATATACATTTATATATATAAGGGGTTTACTATTCATGCACATATATATAGGTACAGATAAAGTCAGTCTAAGCAATTAAATTGTGATGCTAAAGGCACCAAACAGTAGTCAGAGCCCTCAGAAGCATTTATTCGAAATGGTGCTCCTCAGGGAAGTGCTGCTCAAG
>NW_008609580.1:0-4825 GCF_000691845.1 Merops nubicus
CCCCCAGCTCCTTCTCCCCAGGGCTGCCCTTGATGCTGCATTGATGGAAATCTTATTCCCTACCTTGCTCTTTTGCAGGTTCCTTCTGCTCCATGGATACCAGGGCAGAGAAATGAGCTTGGTCATAAGCCAGGACCAGTGGGGAACGGTGGCATTTGTTGGCTGGAACTTCCAGGGGAAGATAGATCCCTCCAAAGGGAATGGGGGCAAAGGCTGGAAAGAAATTGGGGCAGTTAGTTTTCATAATGGGCTAAAGAGTTAAGAGTTGTTTGTACTGAAACTGCTCCAGAACAAGCTGCTGGCTTCACTCAAGGTTTCACCTGCAGTTCTCTGTCAGCTTGAGGGACACCAAAAAACCCCACGAGCCAAACTAGACATTTATTTTACAGCAGGAGGAGCATGGGTTTGTTTTGCAACTGTGTTTTCTATTAAAAAAAAAAACCCTTCTTCACTCTTGCACGAGACAACTTCTGATTTGCACCCAGAATGCTGGTAACTGATTAGTCTTTTCTGCCAGGAAATGTCTGCTAGCAGAAAACACGACACGTAGGAAGGGAATTTCCCACCTCTACACACATGTGGGGGCAAAAGGTAGAAAAAAACACCCTCACCCATCACGTGGGTGCTCTTAGAAATAACCAAAGCTCAGGCAGTGCTGCTGAGCTGTGTCCCATCCCCTCGCTGGGGATCACCCCCACCCCCTGCAGCAGCTCAGGGCACGTTGGGCTCTGCTCTGAGTCCAGACCCAGCTTTGGGGAGGAAATAACCCCAGGAGAAGGTGGGGTAGAGAGGGAAGGTGAAGTCTGAGCGTGGAGGGACTCATGAGGAGTTAGAGGCTGTGCTTCTGACCTTCTCCCCCTGAGTCCCTCAGCATCGTGTCGGCCACCACCACGATGGGTCTCTTCAAGACGTGGGCGAGGACGAAGACGTGGAACTCCTCCAGGCTCTCATAGACAGGCTCCTCGGAGCTCTCCACGCTTTGGGGAGGGAGAAGAGTTCAGTTTCACCCCTTGAGAACTGAATCCTCACTTCCCAAAGCAGCATGAGGGTTTTACAGGCAGCCAGGGGGAGATGGATCCTATCGACAGCATGAAGTTGGGGCTCGGCTCGAATTTGAGATTTTAGAATCGTACAAACCCAGAATTGTTTGGGTTGGAAGAGACCTTTGAGATCTTTGAGTCCAACCCAGCACTGCCAGGTCCCCACTAAGCCGTGTCCCTCACCCCACATCTCCACAGCTTGGGAACCCCTCCAGGGGTGGGGACTCCACCACTGCCCTGGGCAGGAAATTGTTCCTCAGGTCCAACCGAAACCATCACATCTAGACCTAGATCCCAAAAATGCCCTCTTGTAAGACAAGAGTTTGCCCCCAGGAAATACCAAATTCCTGCCTAGTGCTTCTGAGAGCCTCTTATCTGAAGAGCCTCAGCAGTGGGGTTGGTTTGGGAGGGCTGCAGGGGTCAAGTGCCCTCCAACAGGAGAGAGCACTGCAGAAATTCTCAGCTTTTGTTTAGGACTCTCCTGCTGGAACCATCCCCAGGATGAAGAGAGTTTTCTGTTCTCTGAGTGCTGTGCCACAGAAAGCAGCTTGGCAGTGTTTAAATTGTTCCCTGTGATGCTTCAGGGGCCTCTTGCCCCTTGTGATCTCAGTGTGGTAGGGTTGGGAGGGACCTCTGGGGATCATCTCATCCCACCCCCTGCTCCAGCAGCTCACCCCCAGCAGGGTGCCCAGGGGGGTGCCCAGCCCAGTTTAGGATCTCTCCAGTTTGGAGACTCCACAGCCTCTCTGGGCACCCTCCCCCCAAAGAAGTTTCTCCTCCTGCTCAGGTGGCACCTCCTGGGTTCCAGTTGGTGCCCGTTGCCCCTTGGCCTGTCCCTGGGCACCACTGAGCAGAGTCTGGCCCCAGCCTCTTGCCCCCCGGGGCCCTTTAGCTCTTGCTCAGCACTGCTCAGATCCCCTCTGAGAATGCTCAGAGGGGTTTCCTTAGGCACTGGAACGTGCTGCCCAGGGAGGTGTTGGAGCCACCATCCCTGGAGGCATTCAAAAACCAAACAGATGTAGCTAAAAAATGAGTAGAGGCTCGTGGTTAGGAAAATGTTGGGATGGTGGTTGGATCTGATGATCCTAGAAGCCCTTTCCAACCCTAGTGATACCATGATCCTCCTCTCCAGCTCAGCACCCCAGGGCTCTGAGCTTTCCATCCCCCCAAAGATCCTCCAGCCCTTAATCCCGCTCCCCCCGAGCCCAGACCCTTCCCCCTTTCCCCTCAAAACCCTCCAAAAGCTGGAGCAGAGAGCATCAAACCCCATCCTTGACTCCGTGAATCATCCAGGGGGATCCAGAGGGCCAAATCTGGCCATGCTGGACCCCCAGAAGGGTTCTTGGACCAGGTGCCCCCCACGTACCCTCCGCAGCCGGTGCCGTTGGTGCCGTAGTGGACGCGGGGCTCGCTGGACGCCAGCTTGATCAGCTCATTCCACTCCTTCTGCCACTCCTCCTCCGTGTAAACGAGGCCAGACTGGAAAGAAAAAGCCCCAAATCTCCTCAGTAAATATTCCCCCAACTCTGCAGTGGGTTTTATAGGGGAGGTCACAGGTTATTCCTGTGGATTGGTGGAAAAATCATCAAGGTAGCTCGCCAAAAAAAGAGCACGGCTCCCAGCCTGGGTTCTGCAGCCAACCAGGGGCATCATCTCCCTGAGAGAAAAGTTGGTGGGTTTTTGGAGGATGGAAGTAAAACACTTCGACCCACAGAGTGAGAGGAAACCTTCACCCTCAGCCTAAATCCCTTCAGGATTAATGACATCATCTGTTCACAAGAGATGGTGGGACAGGTTGGGCTGGCTGAAATCAAGACTTTGTTTTCCTTCCAAACACAACAAAAGACCCCAGAGCACTCATAAATATTCAACTCAAAGGTGTCTTTGGGCTTCCACCACATGGTGAACCTCTGTTTTATTCACATTTTGATTGTGGAACCTCCATTCTGCAACTGCACTTGGGCAAGAGGAGACACCAGAGCCCAAAATGGCTCCTCTGAGGAGGCACCACAAGGGACATCTCCACATTTCTCCTCAAAAAACTGTGATGCCCTGAAGCCACCACCACCCCTACAGAACACGTTGCCTTGGGTAGAATCATAAATGTTTGGGTTGGGAGAGACCTTCCAGCTCCTGGAGTCCACCCACTGCCCCGTGTCCCTCACCCCACATCTCCACGGCTTGGGAACCCCTCCAGGGGTGGGGACTCCACCACTGCCCTGGGCAGCCTGGCACAGCCCTGGGCAACCCTCCAGGGCAAGAAATGGTTCCTCAGGAGCAACTGAAACCTCCCCTGGGGCAACTTGAGGCTGGTTCCTCTTGTCCTGTCCCTTGGGAGCAGAGCCCGACTCCCCCCTGGCTCCAGGCTCCTGTCAGGAGGTGTCAGAGCCAGAAGGTCTCCCCTGAGCCTCCTTTGCTCCAGGCTCAGCACCCCCAGCTCCCTCAGCTGCTCCTCCCCACACTTGCCCTCTAGACCCTTCCCCAGCAGCTCCGTTGCCCTTCTCTGCCCACGCTCCAGCCCCTCAAGCTCCTTCTGGGAGGGAGGGTCCCAAACCTGCCCCCAGGGTTTGACGTGCAGCCACCACCTAGAACCACCACTTTCTAAAATAAAGTCCACCCTGAGTATTCTATTCAGGAATGACCCTTTTCCTCCTCAGGGGGGAGGCTTTTCTAACAGCTCCCAACACAAACCCTGGGCTGAAAGGCATCAGAAGCCACATCCACCCTAAGGAGGAGGAGAAACACCTTAAAAACACAGAGCTCTGCCAAGAGCCAAGCTCCAGCCTGCTCTGTTGAAGGTCATGAGCTGAGAAACGCAACAGGAAGGGCAGCAGCCTTCCCCTCCTCCTCCTCCTCCTCTCTCTGGCTCCCTAACCGGAGCTCCAGCATCCAAACACAACATCCTACATCCTCCAGAGCTGCCAAGAAAACCTCCAAAGCCTTGTGCAGGAGGAGCCAACGGCACCTTCAGCTCTTCCCTTTGTTCTGAAGGGATTAATGAAGTGTCTCTGCTCCTGCTTGTGTCGTCAGGACCGATCCTTTCATCACTGATTTAAACCTTGGGGGAGGAGAACCTTGCAGGTTGTGAAATCCCAAGCAGCTTCCATCACCCTGGGCTGCTTCTGCCAGAGCTTCTTGGGAAAGAAGGAGCTGGGAATCCTTGACTCCCAGCAACCACTCCAGTGGCACCTGCAATTCCTGGAGTGTTGCAACCACCTACATCCCACATCTACTGCCAGGACTGTGAGCAGGGCAGGACACCACCACATCCTACACCCTGGGTTGTTTCTGAGCCCTTCTAAGAGCTGTGAGTCTATTGTAGACTTTCAATCTTAATTCTGGAGCTGATTCTGGAGCAGGGAGCTGAAAGAGATGCAGAGAAGCAGCTTTTAATAGCACTGAACCCTCTGATTATTTATTAACTGCAAACAAGGCACTAACAGAATCCTTGCAGTCTGTTGAGACAGGAATCTTTGTGCCCTTCCAGAACTGAAAAGGAAGGTGCTGAGGGAACAACATCCTTCAGTGGCAGGTGGAGAGAGAAGCTCACAAAGGCCTCGTGATGTGGAGGGGCTGCCTCTCACCACCAGAGGATTTTGGGGTAACTTTTCCAGCCCTGCAAAGGTCACTCCCCTGATTTTGGGGGGAGAGCCCACGTCGTGGCTTTGAAAAGCCTTTTGGTGGCAAGCTCATGAATTTCCATGTCTCATAGAATCCTAATTTCTGGGCTAAGTACACTCTGAAGCTCCAGAATTTGGAGGAATCATCTCTTTAACTTGTGGGAA
>NW_008609581.1:0-2153 GCF_000691845.1 Merops nubicus
GCCCTTGTTAAACTTCATCAGGTTGATGAACATACTGTGATGAACACAGTATGTTGTGTTCCACAGTGGCATCTGAATGTTAACTCCTCTGTTTTTCTTCCTGTCTACTGGTCACTGTGTTTTTCTTCCTTGTGCACTGAAGGTTAGCTGGAAAACTCTTTAACTTAGAAACTTTCTGTAAAACTGTGCCAACTTATTGCCCCCACCCCAACATTCTTGACTGTATTGTAATGTCCTGTAAGAGTGAGAATTAAACTAGAAAACAATTCTGGAAATATGATCTCACTCACACTGAATGGAAAAACGCCAGCATCACACGTGATGGACTTTAAATTGTGACTTTAAGAGACACCAAAGTCTGCAGAACTTATTTAAAAAGGCAGGTGACAGTCCCCATACACACAGTCACCTGGAGTTGATGTACTTGCCATTTGCTCCAATTCTTTATTTTTCTGTGATCTCCTTGTTCTACATTTTGTTTCTCTTAACTGCAACAGGAAGCAAGAAAAGTGGTTTTCTAGTTCAGTGTCAACACACATGAGGGCATAAGAAATACAGCCTTGCATAAGTAATATAGTCACTGAGTGGATACAGCCCTGAATCCAAATCAGCCCTCTCCAGTCACTAGTTCTCCTGCCTATGCTGAACCCAGACACTACAGTCGTGGGTGCATTAGAATTCCATAACCACACCAATAGGTAACAACTGACAAAGCACAGCATTATTATATGCCTCCAAACCTTCCTTTGGTTTCCTAGGCAATGTGCAGAGGTAAGGGAAGACTAGCTAAAGCCACCCTTTAAGTTGCTATAAATCACTTCTGTTGTTAAGCCATGCCTGAAAATTATCCTCAGTGTGAGTTCAATAAAGAGAAACCATTGTCAGGATCTTTTTATCAGGTTATTTCCAATTCCACAGTAGCTAAAGGATGCTTATTTTAAATAACAGGTTAATTCTGGAAACCTTCCTGGAAAGTGTATTATGAAAGAATATGCATACAGTAACTTTTTTCAAGCAAACCTCAGACTGCTGTTATCAAGGATGAAGGCATGAGGAGGCTTGTGAGGGAGCTCTCAGTGTCAAGATATATAGGTATAATAATAAGGGAAGAAATAAGAGACTGAGAGCAAGCCAGGTTTGCAGAAAGCCTCTAGGATATAGTTAGAGAAACAATCCTTGCACTTGGCTAGCAACACCTCCCAGGATGCTGTTTATAAACCAGTTTTAGTGAGAAAATCCCAGCAAGAGGAGGTCAAAATAAAATGACAGGGCAAATGAAAATAGATGTTGCAGTTCACTGAAGCTCCTGACATTTCAGGAAAATAATGCATTTCCCTACCTGAAACACACACACTGATGTGACTGGTGACTGACCAGTTTTTAAATTCTGATTTCAATAACCATATGGTATTTTGTTTTGTGATTACAGAATGCTTCTTCTTGTAATTCACAGAAGTTAAGCTGTGGCTCTCTTCCATGAAGTACCCTAAGCATTGCCTCTCATCTGTGTGAGCCTGTGTATGCATTATCATCTTCTATCCTGCTTCATTGCTATTGCTCTTTACCTGCAACCTCTGGAAAAGCATTGGAGAAACATTAGATTTAGACAGAAACGGAAACAAGACTGTAATGATGGCAAAGAGCAGTAATTAAAGTGAAACACAATACATTGGGAAGACACTGAAAGACATTTACTTGAAATACTGTATTTCAGACCATCTAAGGAAAAGAAAAAAAACCCCAACTAAACAGTTTTTCATTTAGAGTTATGGTTAATTAATTATGAAGGTAAACCCAGAAAGACTAACAGCTGTACTAGAGAATTCTTCTGCCTGTGTATTTGCAACTACTCCAACTCCTCTACTCCCAAAGTCAATTCTGGGCTACCAGTTCTGACGGGGAGTTGTGGAAGAATGGAACTTTTTCCAAGAATATCCCACTAAATCCAATCTGACCAGAAAAAAAAATTCATTTCGATTCAGACTATAAAAAAAGCTCAAGAAAACAAAAATATTACAAATCCTGAACAGTCACATGTATTTACTTATTCTTTGCACTTCTAAATAAAGATGCTGCCCCAGTAACAAGTAGCCACGATGCAAAGTGGCTCTCCTGACAAAGGTTAAAAACTTTATATATATAAATATATAAAT
>NW_008609582.1:0-2399 GCF_000691845.1 Merops nubicus
TGGCGAGAGGAGCCTTTGTGTGCCAGTGCGCTTCTTTTCTTTTTCCTCCTGTTTTCTGACCTAGGGATAAGCCAGGGGAGGGAGGGAAGGTGGGAAACAAAATAAGGATCAGATCCCTACAGAGCATTCCAAATCCGGTCTGCCTTCGGTGGCAGCGTCACCCCCCCCCAGGGTGCTGTGGGGTGCAGAGAAAGCACCCCAGGGGTCCCAGCCCCTACGGCACAGGCCGCATCCCAACCCACATTCCCACCCTTCAGACCCCTCCGGGAACCAGCTGAGCAGGCGCAGGGACAGCCCGGGAAGGGTTTCAGAGCCGCTCGATGCCATGGGAAGGAGAGCCCATCCCGAGGCAGCTCCGAGGGGCTTTCCTGGGATTTTGGGATGGAGAGGTGGCGTTGAGCTCAGCAGGGGCCCGGGAGCGGCTCTGCCGGGGCTCCTGCTCCCGAGGAAGTCACGGGGTGTTCCCCCGTGCTCCCCAGCTCTGCATCCCAGTCCTGTGTCCCTCACTTCTAGGTCGTCCTTCTCTCGCTGGTAGGAACTTGTTCTGTATTTCTAATTTGCTCTGGTAAAAGAGTGTATTGTGTTGGAAGGAAAAATAATTTGTATTTCTTTTCTCTGGTTCTTTGACTCCAATGCAGTTTTTCACTGTCTGAAGCACATATGTGATTCTTGTACCCAGTACCTGGCAGAGCCCTGGGCTCTGGGAGCTTTCTGGGGTTCTGCCTTTCCTGCACCTCAACCGAGGGGCAAAATTACAGAATCCTAGAATCATGAAGGTTGGAAAAGTCCAACCGTCAACTCAACACAACCATGTCCCCAGGTACAATGTCTGCATGGTTTTTTGAACCCCTCCAGGGATGAGGACTCCAGCACCTCCCTGGGCGGCCTGGGCCAAGGCCTCACCACTCTGGCAGGAAAGAAATTCTTCCTCATATCCACCAAAACCTCCCCTGGGGCAACTTCAGCCCATTGCCTCTTGTCCTATTGCTGGTTACCTGGGAGAAGAGACCAACCCCCACCTCACTCCAGCCTCCTGTCAGGGAGCTGTCGAGAGCCAGAAGGTCTCCCCTGAGCCTCCTCTTCTCCAAACTAAACACCCCCAGGTCCCTCAGCCACTCCTCACAAGCCATGTTCCCCAGAGCCCTCACCAGCTTTGTTGCCCTTCTCTGGACCCGCTCCAGCCCCTCAAGGTCTTTCTTATCCTGTGGTGCCCAAACCTGACCCCAGTGCTCAAGCTGTGGCCTCCTCAGTGCCCAGTCCAGGGGCACCATCACTTCCCTACTGCTGCTGGCCACACCAGTGCTGGTCCAAGCCAGGCTGCTGGTGGCCTTCTGAGCCACCTGGGCACACGCTGGCTCATGATCAGCCAGCTGTCCACCAGCACCCACAGGTCCTTTTCTCCCAGGCAGTTTCCACCCACTCCTCCCCAGGCCTTGAGGGTTGCAGGGGGTTGTTGTGACCCAATCCCCATTTTCACCCTGAGTATTGCCCCGGCACAGTGCAGCTGGGCAAACAGGACCAGCTCCCCTCCATCCCCAGCAACAACCTGACCCCAGGGCAGCAGCTGGCTCCCTCCACACCCCCAAGGAAGGACAGCGGGTGACCTCAATGCCTGGCAGCCCGTCACGCTGAGTCCATCCTTCCACCCCTGCCTGTGGCTGGCAGAGGCCCCAGCAGAGCCATACATGCAGAAAACTCACCAGAAAAACCTTATTTATTATAAAAAAATAATGCAACAAATCCATCCCTGCCACCTTGACATGCTGCCTGGGCAGAGGTCTGAGAGATGGGCAGCCTGTGCCACAGCGTGGTTCCTGCCTGGGGCAGGCAGGACAGCATGGGGGCTGCTCTTAGGGTGCTCCAACAGCATGTCAGGCTGGTTAGGTCCAGTGGGACCACTCAGGAGGGGTCTCCTGCAATGCAGGGGTTCCTCAGGCAGGCTCCAGGGTGCTCAGGCAGTGTGGAGGCTTTGGGGCTCCATGGAAGCAGGGGGAATGCAGATTCTGGTGTCCTTGGGTAGTTTTCTTGGACCTCTGGCTGTGTGGGCAGCTCCAGAGGGTCGCTGGCAGTACAAGGGCTGGCTTGGGCAGGCTCCAGGGTATCTCTGGGAGCGTGAAGCATACATCAGGCTGGCTCTGGGGTGTCTCCTGGAGCACTAAATATGGATCAGTTTGGTTCCAGGTGTCTCTGGGAGCATGAAGTGTGGGTCAGGCTGGCCCCAAGTGTTTCTGGGAGCATGAAGTGTGGATCAGGCTGGCTCTGGGTGTCTACAGGAGCATGAAGTGTGGATCAGGCTGCCTCGGCTGCCTCCGAGAACATGAAGGGTGCATGAGGCTGGTTCTGGGCAAATCCGGGAGCACGCAGAGTGGCTCGGGCAGGCTCCAGGGCTCTCCAGCAAC
>NW_008609583.1:0-221 GCF_000691845.1 Merops nubicus
CCCCTGAGCACCCGGGGAGGGCAGCAGCCCAGGGCCCCGTCCTGGCACGACTGTGGTGTCTGCAGGTAAATACGGGCAGCTGGGACACGGTGACAGCGCCAGCTCCGACCAGCCCCGCCCCGTCCAGGCCCTGGCGGCCCAGGGGCTGCGGGCAGAGGGGGTGGTCTGCGGGCCATGGACCACCTACGTCTGCGTGCTGGAGCCCTGAGGACATGGGCAAG
>NW_008609583.1:364-875 GCF_000691845.1 Merops nubicus
GCTGAAGACAACGGGGGGAACAGAACAGGCTGAACACATTTATTACATTTACTTTTCCATGACATTATGCTGTGTACAGAGAACGTCCCCAACGCCCCCCCGGCCCTCTGGAGCACGCCCCCTGTGCCTGGGGAGCCTCCAGTCACCCCCCCAACAGCGGGACAGCAGTGGCTATATACACCCCTATTATTCCCATGAAGAAACAGTATATACAGGTACAAAGCAAGGGGGCAGAACCTAGAGAATAAATAACAGCAAGAGGGGACTGTAGTGACAACAAGGTGCAAATGAGTCGCAATTAGGGACAGACGGACGGAGTGGAGCTTCATTAACAAAGCTGCAATTAACAAAGCTGCAAATGGGCCCCACCTGAGCTGTGCCACCCCCAGAGCACTGGGCTTGCTGTCCCCCATCCCAGCCAAGGGCAGGGGAGGGCAGTGGGCAGTACCAGATGGTGCCAGGCAGCTTCCTGGGGGTTGGACAAGCTGCCCCCTTCCCAAGGGTAGGGAAA
>NW_008609583.1:971-2586 GCF_000691845.1 Merops nubicus
GTCGCCGTGGGCGTGCCCTGCGCCTCCCCCCCAGGAGCCCCAGCCCCACAGCTGGTGTGGGAGAGCCAAGACCCTCAGCAGGGGCAAGCCCTGCGCTCTGGGGTTGCTCACAGGCTGCCGAGGGAACAGGTAAAACAATCCCCCCTCTCCAGGAGCCTGCTGTAGCTGTAAGAAAGGGAGATGCTAGTGGGTACAGAAACAGAGGGGAAAGCCTGTGAGGAGGGACACCAGGGCACGGGTCCCGGCTAAAAAGCCTGCTCCAGCCCCTCACACACACAGCCCCAAGAGTTCCCCAGATAAAAGCAAGTTTTAAAAAGTGCCCCTTCCACCCCTTCCCCCCAGCAGGCAGGACCCCCCCGCCCCACAGCGAGCCAGGCGGGCAGCACCTGGCACCAGGGGAGGGGGAGCCCTTGGGCACGAAGCCGAGCTCTGGGCAGGGGGAGCCACGTAAGCTCTGCCCAGCAGCGACTCCGGAGGGCTGCGAGGGGCTGGAGCCCAGCAGGCAGCACCTCAGCAGAAGGCGTGGGTGGTGGTGGAGTTCAGGACACGGGAGCTACTGTCAGACCTGGAAGCCTTTGAAAGTTCGCGCTGTGGAAACAAGAAGTGGGAGATGGGGATAAGGGGATGGAGCTGGCGTGGGAAATCAGGAACAGCTCCAGGCTGGCAAGGAAGACAGGGTCTGTTTGGGCTCCCCACCCCATCCTGCTTCAGAACGGAGCAGGAAACTGCTAAGCATGAAGTAGCTAAAAAAGAACTTGAAGCCATCAGCCTCCCAAAAGCAGAGGTACCTGCTGCACAAACAACCCCAGGCTGGAAATGGCATCCCTGCCTTCCACAGCGGACTGGCTGTCTTTGGAAGGGTCACAGTCTGGTTTGGGTGGGAAAGGACCTTTCAAGGTCACCCAGTCCAGCCCCCTGCAGGGAGCAGGGACATCTGCAGCTAGAGCAGGGTGCTCAGAGCTTGGTCCAACCTCACCTGGGATGGTTCCAGGGATGGGGCAGCAACCACCTCTCTGGGCAGCCTGGGACAGGGGCTCAACACCTCAGCATCAAACATTTCTTCCTTCTCTATAGCCTCAGTCTCCCTCTTTCAGCTTCAAACTATCCCCCCTTCTCCTGTCCCAACAAGCCACCTTTGTTCTGTCACAACTACTAAAAAAAAAAAATCTTTCCCCATCTTTCTGATAGGCCTCTTGTAGTCCTGGAAGGCTGCAAGGTCTCTCCAGAGCCTTCTCTTCTCCAGGCTGAACAAGCCCAAGCACTCTGCCAGATCAGTAGGAAGCAAAACACCTGCCCCTCATTGCAGGGGTCACACAGGAGGGCAGGGATGGGCACACACGGCTGCGGGGGAAGGGAGCACCTGGCAGGACTCTGCTCCACCACAGACAGGGGGGCCCAGCCCCTGGCACAGCCCCACGGGCACCGGGTGCTCCACTCGCCCGTTTGGCTGCCACCAGGCACGGACCTGTGTCAGAAGGTGCTAGAGCTTGGGCTGAGCCCACCCTCCCAGAGGGCAGAGGCCGGAAGGAACCTCCAGCAGCCCGAGCCAAGCCCTGGCTCAGCAGGGAGCAGCTTCTCCAGCCCCTGGGCACAGAGCAGGTGGGGCAGATGCCGG
>NW_008609584.1:0-415 GCF_000691845.1 Merops nubicus
AAAACACCCTGCTTTCCTCTTCCTGCCCGGCTGCATCCTCCCACGGCCCCGCGGGCTGGGACCCGAGGGACCTCTGCGGTGGCAGCAGTGGGCGAGACGCTGTCACAAACCCCATTTCTCATCATCTTACTCTGCCTTTCAGTCAAGGAAATTCTCTTGCTGTGAGAGGCACCGCGGGGCACTGCCCACGCCCGGTGGGAGCAGATCAGGCCACGGGGCCCCCGTTTGTGTCGCACTGTGGGTGAAAGTTTCAGCTGTGACTGAACCCCCCCCCGCGGTGTCCCTCCGGTCCCAATCAGCGCTGGGGATTGGGGGGGGTGTGCACGGGCCAGGCTCAGCCATCCTGCTGCCCTCCTGGTGCCATCCTGTCCCAGGGGAGGAGGGGCACCAGGGCAGGGCTGCAGCGGGCCACCCT
>NW_008609584.1:426-713 GCF_000691845.1 Merops nubicus
GCCCACCCTGCGAGCCAGGGCAAAAGGGAGGACAATAAACTTCCACTGCACCTTTTTCCAGGGAAGGGCTGGTTTGAGGTCTGTCCCGTTGTGTCTGGCCATCGATGTCTCCTACCCGTGTCACCTGCTGTCCTGAGAGCTCCTCCGGGGCCTCATCCTCCCCGAGCAGCAGTGGTGCTGGGGATGGAGGGGCTCTCCTCGCCCCACAGCCCCCCATGCAAGTGCCACACATGCAAGAGCTGTGGCAGAGCAGCCCTGCCCAGGGGCTGGCACTCGCCCAGCACATC
>NW_008609584.1:823-1231 GCF_000691845.1 Merops nubicus
TTTGCCCTCGTAAAGCGGGCTGAGGCACTCTGAGCTGCTTGTGAATGGGCATCTGTGTGCCACCACCAGCAGGGTCCAGCCTTGGTGGTGCTTTAAAATCCACCCCAGTCGCTCACCCCGTCCATTCCCAATCCATCCCCTTCTGATGAGGAAAAGACTGAAACAGCACCTCACTTATGCTGTGCCCCAGGGCTGGCCACCCCTGGATCACAGCCCTGAGCTGCTGCCCATGTGGACAGAACCCCACTGCCCCCCTCCAGCCCCACCAACACCCCCCAGACCAGATTTGACCTTTCCCACAGGGCTATAACCCCACGCTGCCCTGGGGCACCGCCTGCTCCAGGGGTCCAGGCAACTCTCTGACCAACCAGCCCACCCCAAACCCCGCAGAGAAGTGGCTTGGAGCAG
>NW_008609584.1:1310-1844 GCF_000691845.1 Merops nubicus
AAATCTTACCTTAAAAGCTGCTTTTTAATTCCTCCCGCCGTTGTTTTATGCATAATTGCACCTTCTGGCTTTTCTTTGGAGCAGTCGGTGAGCCCGGTGCCTGCCCTCCTTCCCACGGGCAGCTGTCCCAGCGAGCAGCTATCTCACAGTTTTTCTGAGCTTCATCTGTTTCAAAAGCGCCCTCTCAGCACCCTCAGCCCCCGTGGCCTGAGATTTCTCTTTTGTTTTGCTTCCTGTATGGATTTTCTACAGCCCCTAACTGCTAATTCACTAGCCCTGACTTCTGCTTTTTCTGTTTGTTTATGCAGAGCTGCGCAGATGCCCCTGTACACACACACACACACACACACACAGTCGCTTCCCTTCCGCTCAGCTTTTAACCATTGCTGCTTTCTTCTCCTCTGAAAGCCTTAACCAGCTTCCAAACATCCTTCCCACTTCCCTCTTCAGCAGCCCGCTGTGTTCTCGGGGTGCGTGGGGTGCTTTGGAAGTGGCACATCTGCATTCCCTGGGGTGGGAGGTGAGCGGCTCTGG
>NW_008609584.1:1891-2109 GCF_000691845.1 Merops nubicus
CTGGGGGTGACATCTGGAAGTGTTGGCTATGGGGGTGTCTGTGCTGAGTTGGAGATGCCCCCCAAAATCTCAGCCTGTGGCCCTTTAGAGGGTAGGGTGGTGATGGGTGGAGGGGTGATGGGCAGGGGGTGATGGGCTGGGTGACGATGGGCAGGATGGTGATGGGCGGGATGGTGCTGGGCAGGCTGGTGACGGGCAGGGGGCGATGGGCAGGGGGT
>NW_008609585.1:0-789 GCF_000691845.1 Merops nubicus
CTTTCCAACCATGGTGATTCTATGATAACCTGCACACCTGATCCTTGTAGCATCTACCCCATTGCCTTGAAGTCCCTTTGGATTGCCTCTGGTCATCTCTTCTCAACCTCACCAGTGCCAGTCTGCATTACCGGAAGCAGGTAATAATCAGAAGGCTTTACCAGACCTGTGAGTTTCCTTATAACATCCCCAACCAGGGTCCCAGCAAGATCACCAGCCTCTGCAATCCTGGCACTCACGAGGCATTTAAATACCCTGCTATGGCTGTGACTCCACCAACACCTGGCTCTACTCCCTGCACGGGAAGCCAGCTCAGAGCAGGGAGGTTGCACCAGTCGTCACTTGTAGCCCGGCCTTAGAAAACAACCCCATGAACATAAATGTTAGTGTTAACAGTAGCAATGTAAATATATGTTACATATTGGTGTATAATGTCTTTTAAAATCTAACCTGACAGCAATTCTGAACTGTGTTCTGAAATATATAAAAATATCCAAGTGATATTTTTTAATAATACAATTATTAAAATGCATTTTCACTTATATCAGATGAAATAGTATTTTTTAAGAAACATAGAATAGATATCTTGCTTTAAGATACCACATGAAATTACCGTTCTCTAAGTTGTTCTCTAAGTTGTTCTGACTTTAGCCATGTCTCTGCAAAAAAAATAAATATAATGCTCCCGAAGAAAAACAGCTAATGGACATGCTGAACTGTCCTGCTTAATTCTTGTGGCATCTCTCAGTATTTACAGTAATGAGTGTCACAATCCAGTACCGAAGGGGC
>NW_008609586.1:0-208 GCF_000691845.1 Merops nubicus
GAAGCTGGGCTGGAGCTGCCAAAAGCTGGGCTGAAGCTGCCGTGCCACCTCGTGTCCCCTCCGGGTTCTGCATTCCTGGGATTCCTCCAGCACGGCAACATATTTCCTTGCTCCTCGTCCTGTCCCGGGAGCTGCACCGGGGACTCGTGTCCTCCCCGGGACAGGCTACCACCCGGGGACGCGCCCGGACTCTGCTGTGTCCACCGCT
>NW_008609586.1:376-976 GCF_000691845.1 Merops nubicus
CCAGCTTATGGCCGTGCCCTGGCCAAGCTCTTCTCCAGGCTCAGGACTGCTGCCCTGGGCCCCCCCAGGCTGCTCCGGGGAGAGAAAACACACGGTGGGCTCAGCAACAGGGTCCTCTGATGGCAACCCTGTCACCAGCACAGGACAGGCTGCACGGTCTCTAGTGCTCATGCAGAGGTCAGGCCCAGGGGACACGGGGACCCTGGCCCTGGTCCCCCCAACAACCTGCACCTCCAGCCACCAGGATCCTCCTCCAGCTGGGGAAAACCGAGTGCACCCCAAAAGAGCTGAGCCAGAGAACCAGTGCAGGCCAAGACTGCCACCACGTGCCACCTTGCCACCACTGGTTTGTGTCATTTAGGAGCCCATCATGGGTGTCATGGGGCACAGGCATCTCCCCTGGCACGGCCACCAGATTCCACAGCACCTCTGTCCACCCTGACAGGCTCCCTGGGGATGTTCCCTGCCCCAGCCCGAGTGGGTGGTGAGGAAAAGGAGGGACACATCCAACCCTAGGGCCGGGCACAAGCGCTGCCCCTGGAGCAGAGGGCACCACATCCCCCCAGGGCTCTGCCCACTGTCACCATCGCTGAGCCCTCG
>NW_008609587.1:0-3810 GCF_000691845.1 Merops nubicus
AGGGGGTCAGGGAGGTGCCCTGGGGGGTTGCTCCACCTGCAAGCAGCTGGATTTCTACCCCTTCCTCATGGTGGTGCATTAGGGACACCCCCACCCCTGCTCTGTGGTCCCCCTTGGATGTGGTCACTCCAAAAGTCTTGACCTCAGACCTGGTCACCCCAAATGTCTTGACCTCATTGTTGTTCACCCCAAATGTCTTGACCTCAGACCTGGTCACCCCAAATGTCTTGACCTCGGTGCTGGTCACCCCAAATGTCTTGACCTCAGACCTGCTCACCCCAAATGTCTCGAAGCTTCCACTCCCATGGTGGCCCCACAAAAATGATGCCCAGGAGATCATCTCACCCAACATCTTGCTCCAAGCAAGGTCAGAGGCGCCGTCCTGGGGACGTTTGGGGTGCAGGAGATGCTGCATGGCTTCACCCCAACTGTCCTGGAGCTTCCATTCCCATTCCATCGTGGTGTCCTCATGGAAATGATGCTGGAGAGGGGCCCAGGAGATGCTCTAACCCAACCTCCTGCTCCTCAGCTCTGCTGCCTTGGACATTTGGGGTGCAGGACGTGCTGCACGTAGGGGTACAGGACAGGATGAGGCCTCGGGGTGCTGGGGTTGGTGTTGTGAGGGGAGGTTCTCACCAAAAGCACGTTCCTTGGCGGATGGACCCAGCAAAAGGCCCAAATTTCTACATTTTGGGCCAGCACTGACCCAGCTGAACCTGAGCAGACGCCACTGGGGTCTCTCCAACCATCTGAAGCTCTTTTTCTGCTGGTTTGGTCCTTTGCCCAAATCTTTTCCAATCTTCCCCTCGGTTGTGGGACAACTCAACCTGTCCTGCTGGCCAGAAATGGGGGTTTAGGGGTTCCCAGAGCTGGACATGAAGCAGGGAAGAGTTTGTAGGAGACAAACCTGGCTGAGGTGGGATGAGGGTGGAGGGATGGCTCAGCTGGAGGATGATGCACCAATCCAGGAGTTTCTTCTCCACCCAGGAGAAAATCCAGGCGCACGTGCAGGTCCTGAAGGACAGGAGAGAAAAGCTGCTGGGGCTGAGAACGGCCGAGGAAGGGAGAAGCCTGAACCTCCTGGTGAGTGTCCACCCACGGGTGGTGGTCACCTCCTCCCCCCCTTCCTGCTGGCCATGGGGGTGGGTGGAGACACCAGGGGTGCCGTGGCCAAGGAGCTTCTCCACGGGGCCATCCCCAACGTGGGGGGGAAGGTCTGGGGGGTGGTGCTGAGACCCTGGCCCCGGGGAGGGGACCCTCAGAGGCTTCTCGTGGCAGGAACGAGTGGAGAAGGAGAGGCAGAAGGTCGTGGCTGCCACCCAGGAGCTGCAGCACTTCCTGGAGGGACAGGAGCGGCTCCTCCTGGCTCGGCTGGCAGAGCTGGACCAGGAGATCGTGAACAGGCAGGAGGAGAACATCAGGGGGCTCCTGGAGGAGATCTCCTCCCTCGGCCAGCAGATCCAGGAGCTGGAGGAGAAGTGTCGGCAGCCGGCGTGTGAATTCCTGCAGGTGAGACCTCGGGCCCCTCTGGAGACCTTTGCTCTTGGCCATCGTCCCCGTCACCAGTCCAGGAGTCAAATTAATTCTAAATACTTCTCCAAACGTGGCCTTCAAAGCTTTTTTTTGGCTTTAAATTCTTTTCTGGTGGGGCCCCAAGTGACCACGGGAATATTTTAAATCAGGCCCTGGTTGTTGAGGTCACTCCACAGGGGATTGACCCCTTGGTTGGACGTGTCTCCACCCAAACCCATTGTCCTTGGAGAAACAACAGGCACCCATCTCACCGTTGGGTGGTCGCCCATTGGTGGTCACCCAAAGCCACCAGCTGAGCCCAGCTCCAGGCTCTGGTTGATGTTTGGAGCACTCAAACAGGCTGAAGCTCAGGAGGAGCTGTGGGGTCCATACGTGGAAGAGTGGGGCCACGAGAGGTGGTGGGTGACGGCAGATAAGGGGCTGCCCATGAGGTGGACTTGCCATGACCTCACCCAAACCCCCAGCAGATCTTCAAGCATGGGAAGCAGGTGGATCAGCTTCAAGGGGCTCAGTTTAGACCCATAATTTAGACAGAGCAGGGCCTGGAGTTGCCCGAGGTCAACCCCATGGTAGCTGCTGGTTGTCTCTGCTCTGACCTGATGCTTCTCCTCTCATCTTCCCCTTGCAGGGCAGCAGAGACATCCTGAGCAGGTTGGTGGCTCCTCTCACACGTTCCTCTCCTGGTCATGTTGTTTATCTTGACTGTGGTGACCCTGGTGGACCCCAAAACCTCAGGTACTTATGGCCCCTCCGTGCTCAGGGGCTGCATAGACACATAGGACACCACAAAAGCCCCAAGGATGCCACCAAAGTCCCCAGTAGGATGCTGAAGACCAGGGACAGGTATCGGGTGGGATGATGGTCCCTCCAGCTCTCCTGCAGCTTCTTCTTCTCTCTAGTCCACCCAAAACTCCCTGTCCCTGGAGGGCTTGGACCCTCTGCCCCTTGTGAGCTCCTCAAAACCATCCAAGCAGCAGCTAAAAACCTGCAGATATTGGAATGTCAAGGAGGGCACCGAGGTGGAAGGGGGCTTAGGATGAACTTCCACCCCTGCAGGAGGCTTCTTCATGGCCATGGAGTGAGGTGGGAAAGGCAGAAATGGGCAAGAAAAGGCATTTTTTACTCCTCATTTCTCTCCACGTCGAGGGCTCCTGGTCCCCTCCCCCATCCAGGGCCCCTTCCTGGTGGCTGGGAGCACACGAGACGTATTTTGGGTCACCAAACCCTTCCTTGGATCAAGTCTTCACTCTAGTACCTATTCCTTGATGAGAAATCCCTGTTGGAAAGGGGTCAGGGTCTGAGGAGAATCCCAAACGAGGGCAGTCTCGTTGGCAAGGTCTTTTCTTCCTCCCAGGCTGGAGAAGGACAACGCCCAGAAGCCAGCGGAGACATCACCCGAGGTGGGAGAGAAATCCACTGATCCTCCTCAGAAAAATGCTGCCCTCAGAGAGATGCTGATGAAATATCGAGGTACAGGGGGGGGGAGAAAGTTTGGGGGTGTCCTAGAAGATCTCAGGATGGAGAGGAGAGTTTGAGGTTGTCCTAGAAGATCTCAGGATGGGGAGGAGAGAGTTTGAGGTTGTCCTAGAAGATCTCAGGATGGGGAGGAGAGAGTTTGAGGTTGTGCTAGAAGATCTCAGGATGGGGAGGAGAGTTTGGGGTTGTCCTAGAAGATCTCAGGATGGGAAGGAAGAGTTTGAGGTTGTGCTAGAAGATCTCAGGATGGAGAGGAGAGTTTGGGGTTGTCCTAGAAGATCTCAGGATGGGGAGGAGACTTTGGGGTTGTCCTAGAAGATCTCAGGGTGATGCTCTTGGCTGGGTGGGGGTCCTGGGGAGATGCTGGGGTGCTTCCAACACTCCCTGCAGAGCTGTGGCCACGGTGGCTGTAGGAAGAAGCAATTTCTGGGGCTGACCACGTTGAGTCAGGGTGACCGTGTCTCCTGGGGAGCGTGGTGGGTCTCGGGGTGCTGCAGGACCTCAGGCAGGGTCAGCATCACCCTAAATCACCTCTGGGAGGGAGAGTGGAGGTGAACAGGGCAGATATTCCCACGAGGGAACGAAAACAAGGGAAGTTGGGGGTCAGGGGTGGAATCCTTCCCTCTTCTCAACGCCCTGGAGGCTCCCAACAAAAAACCTCCATATTTCCAAGCCTTGACTTCTACTCCAAGCCCATTCCCTTCCTCCCCACCACCTTTTCTGCTCCTCCCACCTCCCCTGTGGCCATGGACTCCCCCGTGCTCTGCCCCAGAGGGCAGGATGCCCCAGAGGGCAGGATGC
>NW_008609587.1:3961-4175 GCF_000691845.1 Merops nubicus
CCCCCCGGGGGCCTCCGTGACCTTCATCTTCTCGGTGTCCCCAGCCACGGTGACGCTGGACCCAGAGACGGCTCATCCACGGCTGGTGCTGTCGGAGGACGGGCGGAGGGTGTGGTGGGAGGACACCCAGAGACCCCTCCCCGACCACCCCAAACGCTTCAGCTGCTCCCGCTGCGTCCTGGCCCGCGAGGGCTTCACCTCGGGGAGGCACTTC
>NW_008609588.1:0-6977 GCF_000691845.1 Merops nubicus
GCTGCAGGAGAGCTTCCAGGCTCTGACGGAGAAGATCACGCTGAGGAATATCCTCTGGGGCCGCTCGGGCGGAGGGGCTTTGCTGTCTGGCTGCGGGGCGCGTTCCTTCCCCGAGCAGCAGTGCAGGGGTGGGGACTGACGTCGCTGAGTTGGCACGAACCTGGGATGCAGTGACAGCCGAATCGCTTCCCCGGCCCGTTTATTTTACCCTTTAACTAAGGAAATCCTAAAAATGGTTTTATTAATAGTATCGACTCCCAGTGAGCTCATCTCCGTGTGGCAATTCTTGCTGTCAAGTAAAATAAGCGTCAAAATGTGTGTAAAGATTCTGAAGGTACATTTAAAAAGCAACCATCTTCAGAAATGCTACTTCAGTCAGCATGTGGCACTGCATGTTGTTGGTTTAAAGACAGCTGCTTTTTTTGAACCCTCAAAAAGAGAAGTTAAGACCTCAATGGGCTCTGAGCTCTCTCATTAAATGGTTCTGTAAGAAACTCCCTCTGCTTTCTGAAACTGCAAATTTATTACATTTCCCATTTTTTTTTCTGAAACTCGACATTCCAGGAAACAGCTGCTTTAGTATAAGGGAATAAGGTTTTAGCAGCACTCTTATTCTGATTGCTTAGCTTAAGTGCATGGTATCACCTAAAATAGTTCCTCAGGAAGAAAATCTCTTACGCAAAATATTCCGACTTATTCATGTCCATACAAGAAGGTATTTGAAAACATTAAGAACCTGAATGCTTATCTGTTGCAGAAAGGTGAGACTGTTTTATACTAATACAACCTTGTGCATGCTTCATCTTGCATTAAACATGAATAGGTAAGAGGCTGAGACATCAGTAAGAAAGCTGCTGTTTTTTTCTCACAGAAAAAAAGCAAAATTACAGAATTCTTATTTATGGATATGTTATCTTTAACTTTTTACTGGAAGAAATGGGTGAGCGCATTGATGACCTTGAGAAGCAAGTTGCTGACCTGATGACAGAAGCTGGGATAGAAAACAGCGATGAAGAGAGTAAAGAAACTTGAAGTCTTACTATATTTTATATATACAATTTTGAGCTAAGCACTTAGCATGAAGATATTTTTTACATGCTTGTCATATCTGCATTTACTTGGATTTTCAAATATACTGAGATTTTTAAAAAAGAAAAAAAAATTAATTACCTTGGATTTGCATTTGCCAAGAGACAAAGAACTATGCCACTTTTTCAAAAGAAAAACTTGGCTGCATCTGTTCCAGCCAAGTGCCATGTACAAGGGGTAGTGCAAATTAACTCCAAATATGTCAACCAAGGCTGCACATTTGTAGTAAAACGTGTGTGGCTTAGAGCACTCCTGCCCAGCATTCCTGTCCCTCAAGTATGGTAACCCAGCTGACTGAAGATTTTTGCTGTTAGAAATTCATGCTTTTAAACCTGCTTCAGCTCCCGGTGTGGCTCAGAGCACACCTTAAATACAGTCACTGCAAATACAGCAGCCGCAGGCCCTTGCGGCAGCAGGATGGGGGTGGAAGGAGCAAGGGTAACCCATTGTCGAACACTGGAAGTCAGGAATGTGTGGCAGGTTTTCAGGATAAGCTATGAAATCATTTTCAGAAACACAAAAAGGCAATCCAGAAAGATGCATTTAGCCGTACAGAGGTTTTCCTATTTTTATGCTGAATCACATTCATGAATAATTAACCCTCTAACCTACTTATTCACAGTTTCTTTGCAGCACTGAAATGAGGATTTGACCAAGGAAGATAAAGGGAGAGCAGCACCACTCTGAGTCTGGGAGTTTACAATTAAACATTACTAATCACCCAAAGCGCCAGTGAAAACAAACATGCTTGCATTGTGTCATGATAGAACTTTTTTTTTTTTTTTTTTTTAAACTATTGTTACAGGAAAAAAGGTAGAAACGTGGCTTTGTTAACCTAAATGGGACACTGCAGTTCCCATAATTGGGAAAGGACTGTTAGTTTCAGGGAAAGCAACACCTCTATTTTGTGTAAGAAAAACTATACAGTGAATTTACCTAGCCACAAACTTTTTCAATCTATGAAAGTGTATTTCATATACTATTAAAATTTTAATGATATTTCTTTGTTGCCTTTTTAACTTAAACGTTCTCAGAGTAAGAAGAGCCTTCTATGTCAAAACTTTTCCATTTGCATGTGCTATTTTGATGCTTCTTTAAATGTTTTACATTACAAAATACACCTTATGCGATGTCGTTACAAAGGTGCCTTTGCAAAGCTTCGTATAGTTCTGATGAATATGCACTGTCCTGCAGGGACAGAACTGGCAGTATTTGCACAGGTTACAGCTGCTCAGCTGTCACTCCTCACAAGCCCACCCAAAGCTGTGCACACTTGTGCAGGTAACATCATCCAGATATGCATGCTGTACCAGTTCCTGTTCGTTAACTTTAGCCATTTTGATGAAAGAACCTATTTTAAAGGCTTTGAGACAGATAAGGAATTCTAGTTACCAAACATGCTCTGATCAAGTCATGGTAGAGTCAAAGAAAACACAGTATCTGCACTAACTTTAAGGTTCTTTGTACACCAAAACATTGGCACTTTCTGCAGGAAATATTGTTTGAAATGATGCCAATCTCTGAAAACAAATGCAGAAATTGAAACATTACCAGGTAGACAGAACACCTCAGCTAATCAAAGAAAAAATAAGCTTTTTTAAACTTCAGTGGATGTTAATACTTAAATATCTACCACAGACTCTTCATTAATATCAGAAAATAATTTTAATCAATGCTCTAGCCGTGTAGATTTGCAAGCAATATCAAACTGGGGGACAAGTCAATAAGCTAGAGAACTGGAGGATGAAGAAATGGGCAAACAGGAACCTCATGAAATTCACAGGCAAGTGCCAAGCCTGGCCTTGAGGTCAGGGCGAGCTCACGCTGCAGGGCAGTTGTGAGGGGCTGGCTGGCACGCAGCCCTGTAGGAAAGGAGTGGAGCCTGACAAGTCTGCGTCAGCACAAACAGAGCCAGCAAGTCATTCCTCTCTCTTCAGCTCCTGTGAGACCACACCCAGAATAATGTCTCAACCTCGGGGCACCCCACTTCAACAAATATATTGTTATGAGTTAAAAAAGAAAACCACAAAGATATGAGATTGAAAGAATTCTGTTAGTTCCGCTTTAAAACTAAGGCTTCTTACCGACAACTACCCCATGGTAGAGCATGGGGAA
This sequence comes from Merops nubicus, assembly GCF_000691845.1. Classification (NCBI taxonomy): domain Eukaryota; kingdom Metazoa; phylum Chordata; class Aves; order Coraciiformes; family Meropidae; genus Merops; species Merops nubicus. The sequence goes on from NW_008609588.1 coordinate 3,205, forward strand.
GAGCTGCTCTCTTTTGGATGTGTTCTACCCAAGAGTTAACAGAGCAAGCTGGAACACAGGAAATTCCAGCTAGGTGCAAGGAATGCTTTTTTCAACTAGGAGGGTGCTCAAGATGCAGAATAGGCTTTCCAGAAAGGCTGAAGAATCTTTGTCCTTGGAGATATTTAACACTGGAAACAGTCCTGCCCAACCTGATGAAGTGGGACCTACTTTGTCTGGGAGGTTGGTGGTCCTTTCAAAGGTAAGTGATTCTATAATTAGTAACAACTGCAAACAAGATTAACTTAAGCCGAAAATGGGACCCTGTGTTTGACTTAGTCTAAATCCTCTAAAACATGCTTATTGATTAAAAAAAAAAAAAAAAGCATATTCTACTTTGTCTTGTGACGAACTAGACCAAAAGTCCAGGTGTATCCTTTCTGCATAGTCTGGCTTGATTTTTCTTAATCCAATAGGCATGTATCAGTTAAAACAAGCAAGCACAAAAAACCCAACCCCACACAATACTGGCTCCATTACCATAAAACAAGAGTTGCAGAAATGCAAATGGAAACTTGCAAAGCCATGCCACACTGGAATCCAACCCAAGTCTCGGGAGAACATATGGATTTTAGCATCCCACTAGACAAATGACAGAAAGCACAGCTCATACTTTCTTCAGCCCTTGACTATGCAGCCAGCTCCAGAACTGCAATTACCTTTCAGAGCCACACAATCTACCAAGTACTTCAAACTGATTGCTGTATGCATAGCCACCATGAAACAGAACTCCATCACCACAGGTCAGTTAAGTTGGGGGGCAGGGTGGAAGGTCACAGATGATGTTTTCTCTGAGTTTCGCTAAATGTTAATAGATGCACCTTAGTGTTTTATTACTATTTTTAGTGAATACAGAAGACTAAGTGTAAAAGAAAATCCTGACAGAAGTGCTAAGCCTTCATCTTCACCATCATGACTTTGCACCCAATTACACTTCTTTTCATTCCCAATTACACAAAATTAATGTGAATAAGTGGAACTCACTTTATTCTTTTACAAAAGCTACAATCTAGTTTTCCCAGATATTTATTTAAAAAAAAAAACCAAAAAACAAAAAACATTTGAAATGTTTTTCTGCCAACAGACTTTATGTGTACAAAAATACCTAATACCAAAGGGATAGCACAGGGTAAAGTCTTTAAAAAACAAAGCCAAACCAACCTAAAATTTAGCTAACAGTATTACTGCAGTCAGACACTTTCAGGCTTCCCGTCTTCCCCTTTTCCAAATGGGCTTCAAAACTTTTAAATAATTCAAAATGCGCTCAAAGTTGAAGGATTTCCAGGCTTTTTCTTTAATATATATATATATGTACAGACATACACAAGAATAAATTTAAGTGGACTCAGGGTTAAAAAAAAGGCAGCCCCAAAGAAACGTCAGTATCTGTATTTGGTGGAATAATCTTTTGGTGACACCACCAAACCTCGACCTTTGCGGGCTCCTCTATAAACAGTCTCTATAATGTCAATCATCTCTTGCTTATCTTCCATTGCCCAGTTGATCTTGTTATTGTTACCTGTACCTAAATCAATCATGATGTGTTTGTTCCTTTAAAGGGAGAGAAAAAAACATCAGACAAGTTAACATGGTATTAAAATTCAGAGAGAACCTTTATATCCCCCACAAGAATGCTCTGTAGGACTCAAAAGAAGCCCTTACAACATAAACAGGGTCACAAAATAAGCCTTAGAGTATCCCTCACTCAAGTTGGCATTTTACTGCCTTTTTCTAAAGCTAGAACAAAGACTGCAAACATGCCCCCGAGATTGCTACTCCGTACAATTATCCTTCAGCATATTCCTCATTGTTTGTATTTTTCCCCACGCTGTCTAACACCAGAGAGTTCCACTCCCACCGGTGTATACACCCTTAATGCTGTGGATAGATCTTTAAAGCAAGATTGACAGGCTTGACTGCCATATTACTGCAGTATTCTACACAGGGAGTTTCAGATTTAAAACTAAGAGCAGTAGATAATAAAACAGTTTTCACTATCAACAATGTGTACTCAAAACATCGTTGCTAGGTTAACTGGAAAACAAGCCATTTTCCTATTTAATCAGTTTACTTTTTTGTAGAGGATTGAAAACAAAAGCATCAGTATCTGTTATGCATTTAGGAATTATCTCCTGGGACACTGTGTTTGACACACAAAATTTAACTGAGTTACATTCTAGAAACCATCATGTACCTGAAGAAAAACATGACGGTACAGGGATCGTACAACTCGTACATCTTGTTGAAGTCTGGCACTTCAGTGATATCCACAAGGTAAATAACAGCAAAGTTTTTCACCTAAACAGAAGAAAACAGGAAATTTAAAAGGAAAAGTACGTTACCAAAACTTTGATTATTTGTATTACCAATTAAAAGAGCTAAGCTTTCATTATTGCAACATTTATTTTCCAAAATATTAAGTCATAAAATCACAGTAAACAGTCTTGCCACTATTTTTAACCACAATGACCGAGTAACATAGCAAGTATATTTCAGTTTAGCCAAGATGTTCATTTCACATCCAGCATCAACTGGGAAGATACTAAGCTAAATCAACACCCAGAGAAACAAGTGCCCTTTGTGTGAAACTGAGCTCACAGTGACAGGCACAGCTCTGGACAGGCAGAGTGACTGCTCTGTGCAAGCCAAGCTGGCACATTTTGCCTCTGTCATCAGCTGCTTATAGACTTCAGAAAATGAATGATCTAAACTGCCCTGGTGCTTGCCTCCAAGCATTCTTCCCCCCCCTCTAAACCATGCAGTTAGTTTCTTTTACAAGGCTTATTAAATGAAAATAAAACTAATAATTTAATCGTAAAAACTGATAGCTTTTTTTTTTTTGAGAGGTGTAAAGCTAAACAGCTGCTTAAAAATTCAACTTATGTTGGAAAAAAAAAAAAAAGACCTTGATGAGAAGCTATTTTCTGGGCAATTCTGGGAAAACAGGCTTTCATTTTGCAGAGTTACTGATCTAAATGCAGAAGAAAGCCTCCCCTTTGATAGTTAATGTCTTCATTCCTGAAAGAAAACAACATTCACATTTTTGTTTCCTAGATGTAACCTATTTGACCTTAAGTGGAATTGGGGGAAGTTTTCCTTCCTAAAAACAACTCACACCTGCCCAGCAGAAATACATACATACATACACTAAAACAGAAGTCAGTAGGCACCTAAATTACACAAACCTTGAACTGGAACTGTACTCATACATTATAGCATGAACACACAATCTTGCCCCCCCATCCTTACACACAAATACAGTTTCACTCCTTAAAAATTTACTGTGCAAAATTACCAGTCTGAGGCAACAAGTGGTCTAAGGTTTACAACAAACCTGTTTGTCACAGTACTTCCCACGTGTTAATTTTGCTGCCAAACATCTGGAAAGGCTATGATGAGTGTAATTTCTGCTTGATGTGAAGATATTTTATTTTAGTCCACAAAACAGGATTAGACTGTAACAGAAAACTATTATATATGGTGTACCCTGTACTTAAACATCCTAGCAGGCACTTTTGAGACAGTATTGAGATGTTAATTTACAGAACAACAAAAGCACACAGTAAAAGCTTGATGGACTTCTGCTTCCAGACAACTTCTAACTTCTAAAAAGCTAATCACACTTCAAAGATGTAAATAAGTATTAGTAGCAAAAAAAAGTAAGATCTTTTCTGTCCCGTAGCAGCATTTAAATAGCTTTTCCTGTGGAGTATTGATCTGCTGGAGGGTAGGAA
>NW_008609589.1:0-29278 GCF_000691845.1 Merops nubicus
TCCAACCTAAATGATTCTATGATCTTACAAAACTTTTCTTCTTGCCTACAGTTTCCATCCAGAAAATTGACTCTTAAAAATAACGGCAGCTTTAAAACATAGCACAATTACTGCATTTCAAAACCTTCCCATACACACCACACAGTCTCTGCAGACCCGAGAAGAGAAGCCTCTTCATGGTGAGCAAATGTGGCAAACATTTTATTTCATCCTTTCTCTTTCCTCTTCAGGGCTTAAGAAAGGCAGAGCTGCAATTCAGCAAATTCCTGTTTGAAGAGAATCTTTTAGAAAGCTAAAATTGCAGTTGCATGGGGGAAATCACTTACTAATAAAAGGAGCTGGTGAAGAATGGGTTGAAGCTCTGAATCTCCTGAAGAGTGAGGAGTCAATTCGCCCTGCCTTGCGTGAGGGGAGAGCAGTAAAGCCTCAGCAATGGTGCTGCGCCCGGTTAATGGGGTAGAGAGCTGACAGGGGCCCGTTGCAAAGTGGATTACAATAGGATTAATGACCTGTGCTGGATGAATTATTGTCAGATAGTTCCTTGAAACATTATGTAAAGTTACAGACATGTTAAAGCACATTCTTGGACTCTTGTTCTTCCGTCAGAGTCTGGGACAAAGAAAACATGAAACACAGGAGAAACTGCATTTCCTGAGTTGCTACAACAGTTGTTTTGTTTTCTAAGGTTGTTTCTGCAGCAGGAGAGAAAGTCTGACAAGCTTTTATTGGAACAGAAGTTCTTGTGCTGGATTCATGGAAGGAATTCATTTTAGGAACATAGTTAGAGGAGAAAGAAAAACAAAGAACACGCAGTTAGTCTACATAATCAAACAAATTCTACTGTCTTACTGCCTTTATGTGGCTTAATCTTTTTGCCCATTCTTCCTTCCACCTGAAAGCCAGTAGTGCTTCCAATAGAGCAATAAATTAAAACACCAGTAAGGCATCAAAGCCAAAATATTACAACTTCTAGATTGCCATGTTTCAGCATTGTTCTCTTACTATATTGGTTTTTTTTTTTTTTTTTTTTTTTTTTTTTTTTTTTTTTTTTTTTTTTTTTTCCTTTACTTCAGAATGACAATCTGACAAGGTCAGGTGACAATGATAGCGGCTCAGAGAACTATTTTAATACTGGAAACAGAAATTTAATTAATCAAAGAAACAAATTATTTCTCTAATATTATTTGACCTGTCTTACTGTACTTCACTCCCTACCTCGCTACCTTTTTCCATCTTGACTTCAAGCACTTTTAAGGATGCTTCATTACATTCTGCACCTTTCTGCTTTCCAAGGCAAGGGAAGGAATAAGAGGATGAACCTGCCCTAAGAGGTCACTCAGCAATTACTTTTTTGAAAACACAGCACTTTCCCTGATACCACCAACATAAAACTGAAGGCTGAATGGGCTGGGCCAGAAAAGTTTTAGTAATCCTGGCAAATAGTGACTTGTGTTGAGAAAGAGTCCACAGCTACTTCTAATGCACCGTGACACGTGACAGCTCCTTGTGCTCGTCTGGCTGAAGAGTCCTACAGACACAGTCTCTCCCACACCAGTGCACTTGGGAGGAATGCAGCGTGGACAACCCTGATTTCTACCAATTAGAAAACTTTATTCAGTTGCATGCTCTACGTTTCTGATTGCAGTTGACTACATAGCTGGTGTCAAAATAGAAAGTGCCCAGATTGTAATTACTAAGCATACTACACACTTTCATAAGTTTAACTCTGGAATTTGTATCTTCTTCCCTTGTTTGTGAGAACAGGCTGGAAGGGGCAGGGGGAGTGGAAATGCAGCGGTGCCATACCTCCCAGTAACTCCCCTGGCCCCAAGAGCAGTGTGCAGTAGTATCAGTGGGTGCAGGTGTGTGCAGCAAGCCAGAAGACACGGTCCCATGAAGCTGCATATCCTGAATCACGATGCTGCGCATCATTTGCACAACACAGAACCAGAGAAGCCCTCACTTGTTCTTTTACTGCAGTCAGTCACTTCCAAGAGGATAGGGCAACACAGCACTTCTGTAAACGCAGACTTGGTCGGTTCACTGAAAACGACAAAATCAAACTAAAAAAAAGTTTTCACTGTGAGGTATGAAGTACTTTGAAGGAAGTGTTAAAAGTAACAGAATCACTCCTCGAGTCTTCCCCTTCCCTACCAGACAGCACAGTTTCTTTCTGAGAATCCGTGTCATCATTCAGCTGTTTCTTCTGGCAAAGCCAGAATCCAGAACAGAATCTTCATGAAAAAGAAACCAATAAATTAGAGCTCTTTGTGAGCAATTTGCCATTAGTTGTGTTCTCCCTGCCTATTAAGATTCTTTATTTGCTTCACCAAGAGATTTCTGCTGACAAGTCTATTCATTTACTACTAGTCTAGATAAAATGCTAATAAACAAAATGTCAAAAAATTTATTCATATGACTTTTCCTTTTTAACTGGGCTTGTTATTGAAGGGATCATAGAACTAAACATTAACATCTGGAGAAATCAGGATGCTTGTTTTCCCCCTGAAGACTAGGCTCTATTTCAGGCTTGAAAACAGCTTGTGAAAGAACTATCCAAAGTTTCCGCATTTCTCTGTTCTGTCAGGCATGCAGAGACAACCCTCCCACCCCACTAATTTCAGCAACTGTACCAACTCCCACTAAAACCAAACAAGAGCACCCTTATGGAAACGTATTATACGGTGCTACACTTTCTATAGTCTTTCTATGGCATTCCACAGATGTTTTACAGTGGAACTATAATGTTTCATTAAACTCCACAGATAGGTTGTCATTACTCTAACTTCTACAGAACCAAACAGAAAAATTTTCAGGGTCCTTATTTCACCCCTTTATCTATTTATGCTCTGTTAATTCTCCAACACCTTCCTATTAGACTGGTGTGGAGTAATTGTGTCAAAGCATGGTCTTTGGTTGGGTACTCCCAAGGGAGTCCTCACCTTAGCAGATCTGTGTGAGGGAAGTTCAGGTGTACAGATGGGATGGCATCCAGCAGTAGCCACCCCTAAACAAAGACTCAGCTGACAATGCTGCTCTGAACTAAAGAGTTCAAGAGTGAAGGCTGCAGGCAGCTGGCCACCGGCAACTGAGACAAGCTGTCATTAGATAGGCATAAAGCACCTAAGTAGAGCGACTGGAAGTACTCCATACGAGACTCCTGTATGTTTTCTCATAAATCTTGATTCTTCAGAAGTTCAGAAGACAGTAATTTTCTTTATGTAAGACCAGTTGTTCAGCCTCTTTCAATAAACATGCAGTCAAGATGCAAGACAGGAAGCAGTGGTGAGTCGCAGGTAAGATATTCCTTCCTTCCCTTGCTCCTCAGGTCCTTTTAACTTGGAACATATGAGCCCTCACCGATGACCACATGTTTTGCAGAGTTGGCAACAGCACATCTCTCCAGCCAAAGCTGTCACTTGCCCTAACCTGATTTGCTAAATGTATCCAGAACGAGACAGATGGAAAACACAGCCTCACGTGCTTTCATGTGTGGTTTTCACAGAGTTCTGCAGTGAGAGTGGAGGAATATTTTAGTTTTGGAGTGCATCTTATGAACCATTCAGGTGAGAGGAAGGAAAAGCAGAACTGAACATTTCCATCTTGCTTGGACTCTAAATGAGACACCTAGAATTCTAAACAAAAAGGTACCCTCAGGGCACTTTTATACATTTATAAAATAAGCAAAGATTAAAACAATATATGCAAATTAAGGATAATACGGAACATTTGTCTTCCTCTCAGTCAAACAGTAACACAGCCTAGTTCAACAAATAGCTTCACAGCTTGAGGCACACCGCATGCAAAGTGATGAAATGGCTTGGGCTGGGAGGACAGCCTGAGTGGCTCAGCTCTGCCAGGTGCGTCTCACAGACTGACCTGCGAAAGAGGTCATTCTTCACTGCACTGTTACTCTTTGACAGAAAAAAGCAGCAAGTTTTCTCACAAGTTTTCACAGCTACACAGATGAAAAGAATAGAGACACTGCCCTTATTTTCAAGCTCAGAAAGCTTTCACCAGCATTGTGAAAATGGAGGAGCTTTTTCCCCAACACTTTCCACTCTTTTCTCCTCCTCACTCCACTCACAAAATCATTCCTAAATGATTCTGGTCTTCACAGAGCTTCAGAATGTGTTGTGATTTCCTCCTAGTTACCAGTGCCACATCTACACAAGTCACTTCACTTCTGAAGGAATGTGTGTTTACATATAAACCCAGAGTGATGCTATGACTCCATTTCAGCTCCTTTGATTAGGGAAGCTGCTCTTTCTGAGAGGTAAAGCCTTTTACAGCAATAGGGTTGGAAATATTCTGGTTTTGAAACATACCCTCCTTGTTCTGGTGGCACCAAGTGACACCCTTCTATTTTTATAATCTGAAAGATTTCTGACTACATAATTTCAAAGATACTTCCAAGTGAAATTATAAAAATAAATGCTACTCTTGGGGGTGGTTCTGTCCAACTAGATGAGGTCACAAGGAAGAAGGGACAGAGCAATAACATAGGAGTGACAAATTTAGAGCAGCCTTGACATTAAAAACACAACAGTAACTGGAAGGGATGAGAGGGAAGATGGAGAACTACGAAAAAAAAGCGAAGTCACCGAAACTCATATTACCCTTGGATCTGATAAATATTCAGCTAACTCATCACTATCACTAGCTTTTCTTTCGGGAATTGTTTTCCACAGCAGCTGGAAAGAAAAACATTGATATAATTTTCATAATTTTAGGAATGTAAATGAAAGAAGCTTCCTGCTTTTAGTCGCAAAAGCTCAGTGAACCTGTGAATTATTGACTTATAACACCCTCAGAGGTACATTAAAACACAAAGTTTTCATTACTGCTGAATACTACTTATCTGAAAGAATCTTATTGCTTAATTACTGTTTTTTTTAATGTTGAATCAATAATCATTGTTATGATTATGAATCAAATTTTAAAGTTTACCCAAATGTTACAGCAATTTACCTTCACAAAAGCAACACAACTTTTTTCTTTCACATTGAGAAATACTATCATAAACAGTTTTCTTGGTGTTAATATTACCTAAGTTAAGCTGTAGCACAGCTTGTCCCATAGTGAGTTTGTGTGACCTGCACTATTAAAGCAAGAAGTCCTCTTCTCTCCTCTTTTACCAATGTTTTGAATAGAAGAATTCATCAGGATTTAGGGGATTAAGAAATCACTGTCCACAGAAAAAAAAAAAACTCTGCAGAAATTTTCATTAGTTCTTTTATGAGTTGGCAGCAAATACTCTAGCTGTGAACTTTTATGAAGCTATAAATATAAAGGACCTTCTGATACTGGTATGATGATAATTCTAAATTTCCTCTTTGCAGCTGCAGTTGATCCCCTGTATTTGGTTAAAAAAAAAAATAATTAAAAAATCTCTCTCTTTTTGTAATTCAACAGAGAAAGTTGGCTCAACTACCATATTGCCTTTGAGCACTCAGTGGAAGTTCATGAATTAAACCCACATGGCAACAAAACCCCCCTCCCCACCTTTCCCTTAAGGTGGCTATAAAATGTCAGTAGAAAGCCAAACTGTTTATTTTACTCAGCATTCAATTCTGTAAGTAAATGAGTTTCTAGGGGGACACATCTTTGCAACCAGCTCCCTTACATCACTAAACGTTCATTAAAATGTGCAATAAATATTAAATCAATCCTTAAATGTTTAAACTTAATACTAATGGGAAAAAAAAAAAAAAAAGAATATTCAGGTAAGTAACAGATTTGCTGGCAACCTATTCTCTGAATGACTAGGACGTTTGATCATGAGGAGAAAAAAATTTCTTTGCTACTGACAGCTTTTTACAAAACTTGATTTCCCAGGGGATTTATCTGTTTGGAATAAAATTTAAGAAGGGATTTTGTCTACATTTTGCTACATATTCCAGAATCTCTGTGGTGAACAGTATTCCTAAATTACTCCTATAGATTTGTGCCACTCTATAGTTGTTTGAATACTGTCAATATATTTCACTTAATTACTTAATAAACACAAGGAAGATTCATTTTCCTCCCAATATCTTGGGAGAACAGCACAAGCTGAGACAGAAAGGATCTCACTTCCTTTGCTTCTGAGTCCTTAAACTGGAGAAGCAAAGAATAAAAGCCATTCAGCAAGAGAAGTGGGTATGCTGACCTGCCATTACTGTAGTAACAGCACAGTACTTGTTTTTCCTTGTGTGGTTAGGCTTCTCAGGAGCTTGACCAAAAAGAAGGTAAAGTAACCAGGCTGTCCAGATACATGCCACAACTCCTTGAGATCAGTTTGCTTATACCTGTCCCAAGGCAGACTGATTATCAACTTAAACTAATGGGAAGTTATCAATCATGCAAAAGAAGAAATCCATCATTAGACACACACTCTTTGCACCTTTAAAAAAAATCTAAAAAGCTGGATGTAATATCATTATTCACTGTCTCTGCTTGAGATTATGAAATAAGCTCAGGGAGCAAACTGCAGAGTATATACCTACTGGATTGGACTAATGGTGACCTCCATACTAAACGTGAAAAGCCTGGCTGGAGCCCTGCACCCAACATAAAACAGATTCCTCGCTGAACAGGCCACTTTGACTGGTTGTTATCCTTGTCCACCGAGGGGAAATGTGGGATGCCCCATGTGCCCTTTACTCCCACGATTCGTGCATTTTCCTATGACACGACTGAGTAGTGCAGCATGTTTGATGATATAATTAAGAAAAGAGGCAGTAAAGAGCTATCAGTCCTATTTTTTCCAGCATTATTCTGTAGCGATCTGAAAAGTTCTACCTCATAATAAAACTTAATATACCTTTTGAAAGAAGCTACAAGTAACTTCAGTAATGAGAACAGAGGGTCTCTGTCCCTCTTTCTGTGTCTATTTTACAGACTACAATGAAACATTAGAGAATTATTTTTTGCTACTAAGTACACAATATTTCAAGTTTCCTTTGGAAAAATACAGTTGTAAGGTGCCTAAAAGCATATTATAACCAAAAAGTGGTTTATTACGTGCTCTCAACAGGTCCACTGTAATTAAAAACAGGGTCACATCTATAGAAAGTAACCCGGGTGCACGGGTGCCTCCATTTGTCTCATTTACAGCTGGCCACGTGAAGTTCAAGAAGTGCGTGAATATAACTTAGAAACCTAATTAGGCCATCAGAAGTAAACTCCATTAAAAAAAAAAAAAGCCTTCAGCTTTAATGATAAACTGCAGCCATTTTAAATTTAATACTCCACTAGCAAGTAATACTGCCCTTGAATAATTCAGCATTCTGTAACATAAGGCGAGACGAGAGGAATGAGAAAGTGTGATTGCTGTTTTCATTATGATGTGCCTTTTTGGGACGTATGGTATAAACCTCGTATCACTGACACTAATTATTTTGGCATCTTATTGGCAGTCACAATTAGACAAAATGTAGCCATTTGTAAGAGCAAAACAAGTTCTCCGCTAGATTTCTTCAGCCCAATATACTCCAGACTTTTATTTATGGCTAAATTGAAGCTGGATGTCAAATCTGGGTCCCTTAGAACAAAATCTTAATAATTAACTGGCAAAACTGAACATGATTGTTTCTGACACACCTACACTGGTAATTATTGCTTTGAGGCCATTTACTAATGAAATTAATGTATTCATTGCCCTAACAAATTAGCATAACTCATACATAATGCCCCACATTTCAAGACCTTCCTAGAAATATAACACTTAATACCGCAGAATGAAATGGCAAGGGCATTACACGTAGTAATTCAGTGAATATTGTCTCTATGTTAAAACCACAATGGCTAACTGTGAGTTATAAAGCAAAATGTAAACACAATGTGGGTATTGAAACCATTAATAGTGTAGTCAAGAGAGTTCAATCGATTATTATCTTTGCACTTCAAATAAACACGCACTACAATAGCAACAACCACGGAATATAATTAACTGTCTACTTCTAGAGATACAAAGTATGAAAAGGAGGCAGTGCTGAAGCAGTTTCTTCTTCCTTCTCAAACTCCTGATAAAGACACTGTGGCTACCGTACTTTTTTTCCCCCTGTATTTCCATTCAGATTAATTCAGTGCCTCGAGGTGGCTACAGCAGCCATAGGGTCAAGCTCCAGTGAAAACCAGGACTAAATGCATTACCTTTGTAAATGACAAAAACACTAGCAGCAATCTACTGCCATTTTTAATTGGTAAGATCTCACTTCTGTTTGGGAAAGTGATTCTCAAACTTTTCTATTTCATGATGCAGAACCAAGATGAAGGGACCAGACCACCATGGAGTCCACAATTGATGGAGAACAGGAGTGGAAAGCACATCTGCTGTGCTGGCTCATCTGGCAGGGTGGGGGCTACTTAGAGATCCCTAGGCAACAGACCTAATATGCACTGCCACTTACAGACCACTCACAAGCTGTGACCTGCAGAGTGCCCAAATGAGGCACATTACATATTAGGAACTATTGGTTTTGAGAATGAATAATGTATTCATGTATTTCAAATAATACATTTACTTTGAAGAAGATGGGGGCAAAAACACAATCAGTTTGCAGAAAGTAATCTAGTGCTCTGCTCAGAACTCACTCCTGGCTCGGCTGTGGGAGGCTGAGAGCTAAGGGTAACTTGACCTGGTCCTCCTTCCAAACAGCTGAGGAGCCAGGCCCCAATGCTAGTTACAGCAAGGTTACTTGGCCTGTATTCTCTAGAATTGGCTAAAAGTTATTTCCTTCTGAGAAGCACTGAATAGGAGCAAATTCTGATGGCACCCTCTTCTCTCCTCCAACAGAAGCATAAATGCAGGGGAACACAGAGTTCCTCATCAGATCCTCAATTGCATCAGTACCTACTGTTACAAGGAAAAGCAAAACCAAGGGGAAAATTATGGAATGCAATTTCAAGCATGGATTTTCCTTGGAACCCCATCCAGATGTGTTTGGTTCCTGCCCACAAGCATAAAGTTTTACGTCTTTTTAAACGTTTTTATTCTACTCTACCCATACAAATGTCAGATATTTTTCAATCCTCTTAAGTGCTTGACTCCCATGATATCATATGGCAATGAGTTCTATATGCTAATTATGAGAGGCATAACATTTCTTTTTATCAGTTCTGTATTTCTTGCTTATCAAGTTATTCTTTTTTTTCCCCTCCTAAATATTCCTTTTCTTCTTTTTAGAGTTCCTCATTTTGCATCTTTCCCCACTTTGAATTAAAAGTCCAAGTCTCTCCTAGAGTAGTCTCTTTGACTACCTCTAAGTTTCTTCTGTTTCTAACTTTACATTTCTTCATTAATTTTATTTTTAAATGGAAAGTGACCAGAACACAGAATAGCGTAAGAGATCTTTCTAGCCCATTGAATTTGCTTTAGACACCGCTAACGTCCCAAAGCACATTTCAGAATGGTGTAAACAGTCCAGCAGTGGATTCGCAGTGTTGAACCGCAGAGGTTTTTGGGCTGTCTCCCAAAGACATGAAACCTAATTACACTGAGGCCACTATTACTAAGTACAGGGAGATAGCTTGAGGCAATTCATGTATGACTGATATCTCTCCATTTGTGCCTGTCTGAAGAACTAGCTGATCTTCAGTGCAATCATCTGAATTGTCAAGAAACTATCCTTTGAACCTTGCCGTGTTGTCACAGCTATTTTATATATGGGTAAACACTACCTCTTTGATATTCCTCAACTACACAGGCAGGGAATAATTTTCATTTACTCTAACCCTTCTTTACACTCAAGCAGAAGGTCTCTACCCATTCCACATCATGTAATGCTAGAGTAATAGCAAGCAACATTAGTGAGAATGAGAATCAGGTCTTCAACATCGTTTAACTGGGCAGATATTAAATAGTATAAACCTATTATTGGTTTTTTTGTGAATTTTCTTCTGATTTAAAAATAACTCCACATGAAAGAACTTACACAAAGCTTAGGACATTCCTAAAACATTTGAAAACACTGCACTAGAAGAACAGCAGTTCCCTGTCAAGTTGGTATGCCTTTTCATTTCAAAATATTATCTGGTTGGCCCACAGAAAGCTACACCCCATCCTCATGACTGGTCTGTTCTACATCATTTATAGCCATGTATTGAAATACTCTAGCATCTGATCTATTCTGTCCAGCTAATAATTATGTACCACAATACTGCATTTGTATCAACTGTTTGAGTTGCACTTACTTTGTAAAGGTTAGTCCTCTTCCATCCCCAGGCCCCTAGTTCACCTACTCTTGACTTTAAGTCTCTCGTTGGTATATAGATTTTATTTTTGGCAGCATGCCTACTTTTAGTTAATTCCTTTGTCTGATATGTTGTTACTTCCCTCAAATACACCTCTGTGACCTTTCTTTCACCAGGTCAGCTGTAATTTCTGTCCTATCGTTTACTACTGGATACAGGGTTACCTTTGTATTGCTGACATTCCTAGCAGACGTCTTTGTCTGACCCAAGTGCTCCTCACCACCTGTCGCCTTGCTTCCAGGTTGGGCTATAAATAAACCTCCCAGTGCTGGTTTGACTATAAATAATCCCCTCCCCACCCTGTTGGTTTTTGGAGTCAGCTGGTTCCAATTTGGTTAAGGTGGAGCTTCCCTTTCCTTTACAGAGTTACAGTTCCCTCTCTGTGGTGTGCCACCCACACAGAAATCCTACTGCTGCACAAAACTACAAGTACAATAGAAACATATCGGTAGGTCCCTAAATCCAGTATGCTGCCTGATCATCTGCATTTTCATTCTTGCACCCTTCATATCCACCTCCCAAAGTTGCCATTACCAGCGTGATGCACAAGAGGCACTGGGCTGTGCTTATGATAAAGTTCACCTCTGCTTGCCTTGCTTCCCACAGAAGGGCCAAAAGAGCTACCTCATAGGCAAGTCCTCCAGGGCAACCTCACCTACCTCCCCTGCACATACAAATGTGCTTGAGGACCAGGACAGGTTACGGGGCTGTGCTTCTCTCCAGCCTCTACCTATTCTAGCCCACATGTTAACTGCATGAGCCACAGTCAGCATCTGGACAGGAGGGCAGATGAGGTCCTTCTTACAGAGGACCCCAATATCACCTTCCAGAGACTACCTGAAGCAAGGTATGCTGACAGTGTCTAAAGATGATGTGGATAAGATGCCATGATCTTGTGAGCTCTGGAGACTGCAGGTCTCTTACAGCACAGGTGCTTTGCAGATTTGCTCTATAAGCTGCAATTAGATCCTGACAAACATGTGTCTGAGGTGGCAAGAAATTGTTCCCCTGAAGCTCACTTCTTGGTGTTCAGAGTAATGGGTTTCTCTTCAGCACTCACTGTGTAAGACCTGACATTTTAACAGACATTTTTCACATTTCAGAAACAAACAAATGCACTGTACTCACCACAATAGTTTGGATGTGAACTGTTGTAGGGGACAGGGTGCCATGATTCACAGTTTAGGGTTTTGGTTGGTTGGTTTGGTTTGTTTTTTAAAGCTAAGACAGAGGAGTGTTTCAGCCAGACTAGAGTGGCTACTGTAAAATTAAGAGGGAATTGTACAGTCAGTCCACATAGCAGCAGCCAGGTTTTAAAAGGCTGTCTACTGAGAGTTCCTATAGGAGGAAGGAAAGGAAGGGTGGGAACAAACAAACAAGAAACACCCCACCCCCACAAAATCAATCAATCAATCAGCCAGCCAGGAGAAAAATCCAATCAAAAGAGGCACATAATTGTCCTTAGAGGATCAGCTTCCAAGGTTTTGGTACACCACTTCTTTGAAGAGGCTGCTAGACTTTTTTTCAGAAAACAGCAGGGAGCTATGCCAAGTAACAAATGCTATTTTTCAAGGTTTTGGCTGAGGACTGTCCTACAGTGGATGGGGCAGAGAACAGGCAGCACCACAACTGAACTGGAGAAAATATTCTGTAGTACTGGTATCCTCAGAAAAAGCAATGATTGCAGCAGTAGCAATAGGCCACCTACAGCAAGATAAGCAATAAATGAGAATTAGAGGAAAAAGTGCTGACTGACTTTTTCAAAAATGTTAAAGACTTGACTGGAGCCAGAAAACAAGCGATATATTGGGTGGGGTTCATCTTTCTCACATCTTCAGTAAAAAATTAGAGAAAAAGCAGGAACTAAGGAGTGACTGAGACTGTGGAAAAGAGGTGGTGAGAAAAAGCGTAGTAAAATCCTGAGAAGACATAGACGTCTGTATTCATTCAATAGCATTATGCCACTTTACATGCAGCGAAGACCTGTATTTAGTGGCATGTGTTATCTAACCTAGAGAGAGGCCTTCCTGTGACAGGGGTTAACTTGGAGAGAGCCAAAGTGGGCAGTGACGTCCCTGCAGGCAACTGGAGGCAGGGAGGCTGCATAGCCAGGGGAACTCTGCATGACCTTCAAGGCTGTACATACAAGTCTTGCCGGCAAGACCCGTGAGAACTTTCCCTGCTATGATTATAAACTTCACTAAGTTAGACTCTCACAGAGTTATATAACCCTATGTGGTAGTTAATGAAGTGCTGGATGTAAGAAAAATAACTGTAATGTTATTTTGCCCCTGGTATGCTTTGCCTTATAAGGATAAATCTAGAGCTAATTCACTTGTGTTTTGTGATCTCTATCATGCTGCAATCATAATACTTAGCACTTTATAGCACTTTTCACTTATAAAAAGTGCTTTACAAACATCTAATTATTAATCCTCACAACGGTCCTGTGATACAGGCATACAGGTCAATTTAATGCTCTGTTTTAATAAACTACTAACACTTTAGTAAATTGAAAAGTATAAAACACATCAAATTCACTTAAGGGAAACAAAAGTTAGTGACCAAATTGCAATTCTCTCTACAATATTCTAGGTGGGCAATACACACAGCAAACTGTTAGTGATTTCTGAGGTCCACAGAGGACAGACTATAGAGCAAATATTTCAATTAAGTAGTTGAAAGACTAATTTTTTTCAGATGATAACATGAATAATGTGAAGGAAGAAGGACTCTGTCAGAGCAGCTGAGGTCCCCTTGATCAAGACCACACTGTACTAAGTTCTATACAGGCAAAACACAGTAGTCCTTACCCTACAACATTTGGGATCTAGGTATAAAACAAAGGACAAGAGAAGGGGAGTGGGAGGAAATCAGTACAGTTAAGCAGTAATAATCACTGTTCAAACTGTGCCTGCCTGCACAAACATCTGCAGAGCCATTTTATGCCAGTATACTCGCCAGCTCAGTAGTACTCTGTAGTTCTCCTCATTGATCCACATCAGTCTCTAGTTGTTTGCGATCAAAGACAGGACAAGAGTTTGGCATTTGGTAAACACATCAGACAGCTTAGTTTTCTAATCATAAAAGGAGTTTTCCACAAGGTGACTGTTTCATGAAGTGCGTGGCATGGACTTGTCTGCGGGATGAATCAAGGCTGGGCAGGCAGCTGCTATCTGATAAGAAGGGCTGAAGAAGGGCTGAAGGGCTGCTCCTAGCACTGCTGAGGCTCAGATTTATGTAATGAGCAAGGAATGCAGGAAGAAAGGAGAAGGGAAAAAAAAAACCAGAAAAAAAAAAAAAAGTCAGTCTCCTACGTAAGGTAGTTTTAAAGTTGCCTTGAAGAGTTTGGAGTTTACACCTGCTGTGGTCACAAGGCAGTCTGTGAGATGTAAGAAAAATTTCTTAAAATCAGACTTTCCACAGAAGGTCATCTATCAATTGTATGCACTCCGTGCCTGACTTGAAACCTGGGGTCTACGTTGCTCAAAGTGCTGATGACTCACAAATGCAGCTGAAGTTAAAGGGAACTGTGCTTTCAGCTTAATACCCAAAGGTAAATATTCTGGAAAAGATTGGAGCAGAATGTCTCAAACTGGGCTCCCAAATTAATAGGTAATTTTAACCTTGAATTACTGTGTCCCAGTCTCCATCTGTCAAATGAGGACAATAATTCCTCCTCATTTCATCAGGGTGTTGTGAAAATAACTTCATTAATGGTTTGTGAAGCATTGTAGTGTTAAATGCTATATAGAAACCTAGGAGGAAATTAATACTTCTCTCTCTGGAGCAAGTTTTGAAAAGGATGCAATAAAATGGCCTGAAGGCACACACTTAATAGAAAAGATAAAATATTGGATTTGAAATATTTGAATAAAATATTTGAACTGCTCATTAAGTGAGAGCTGTCCATGCTTTATCCAGCAGATTTCACCGATTTTTCACTCTCAACTTGTAATCTCAGTTTTTATTTGTAAATTACCACGTTTCAAAAATTTCAGAGCTATCCAGCTCTCCACAAATGCCATAGCATGGAGTCTAAATGATGAGCCCATGGCTCAGTAGCATGACTGCTAATATTTAGAATCACTGTACTCTGTCACTGCAGCTCATGGAATAAAGCAGCAATAGCATCTTGCCTCAACAGAAACCAGTACTTCAGGGAAAGATCACACTTGGACAGTAGATTTTTATGGTATGTTGAAATAACGAAAGATGAAGTCTGGGCTGGGGGAAAGTGCTCAAAATTTTATACAGAGCAATACATACCCACTTTCTTTCCAGAAACAGCAAAACCATTTAATCATAGTCATGTTTGAAAAGAGCTGTTCCAAATGTTTTGCCCCAGGAGGAAGTCCAACATGGAAACCCAAACAGTTAAAGTCCATGAAGATTAAATATAAATCTTAAAAGTCTTGTTTACAGTAGTTTATAAGTGAGAATTTTCAGGCAATCTTGATGGCAGTCAACATTCTCTGCCCTACCTAGAATACACACACACACACACACACACTCTTCTATAGTGTTTTGCTTGTTGTCCAACTTTTAATTCTCTCCAAGCACATCTTCAGTGCTAAGGGTTTTTTACTATTTATTCATTTTTATTATACACCCCCTAGCTGTTTTTTATATGGAGAGAACACTATTCCTTAGCTTCCCTCAAATAATATACAGATGACTAATCACTGTGGCACCCAGGAAAGATATGTCAGGTGAAGTAAACATTCTGAAAAGAATGAACCCTTGAGCTATGCCTGCCAAATACTCTTACCTGGAACTGTCACAACGATTGTGGCGCCTTTGATGACTGAGAAGTTATCTGAATTAGTGAACTGCTTGGTGAGTAGAAAAAAGCCTACTCCCAGTTAGTAGGAAGCAGTGGCATTTAATAGAAATGCTAGAACCAGAGGACTTTCCTGGCTATAACACTGATGCTCTCAAACATGTTTTTTAAAATGTGAGCAAGAGAAAATGCCTATTGTCTGCTTTACCACAATTTATCTGTACAAGTGTAATGCAGTACAAGTGTAATGGCTACTTTTGGGTTGAACAGCCTTGTACTGGGATGGTTTATAAAAGGCTGAAGCTGAAATTACAACTGCAACTCCCCAATATCAATGTAGAAAAAAAGTACATACAATGCCCTATATCCCTTCTAAATCCATACTTCATAAAAAACCAAGACTGCCGAACAGTGTTTCATGTTTAAGATTCTCAGGGAAAAAAAAAAAACAAATTCCTGAACATTATGATGATACTCTCCACATGAAAGAGGACACAACCTATTTTAGGTGTGCTATAGTACAAATGGCTTTGTTCTTTCAAGTTTTTAAGAACTGTTCTTGTGTGCATATCAAGTCAAACTTTAAAAATCTCCTTCTTAACCTAATGTTGGCCACTCAGTCTGGAAAGCAACTTTATCGTCTTTCTAAAGTAATGCTTGCAATATCCTCTCCATACTTTTGGGTTTTGTTCTTTTAGGTGCCTCACCTGTATTTTGATGCCAAGTTTAGGCACTCTGATGCCCTGAAGCCTTGCCTGCAAAGTAGTGTGAGGATCAAAAGAGGGCCCTCTCAGGATTAATGGATGTCTGAAGACATCCAAAAAAAACAGATGTAGCTGGCATGTAACCTGTGATGACAGTGTTTGAGACACAAACACCCCATCTCTCCCACAGTCCTCACAGATCTGGGGGACTCACACCATGTGTGCTACCCAGAGGAAGAGCAGACAGCACACAGGCAAACGGAGCTCACTTGCTTGAGGAACAGTCTTCCATCCTGAACATTATCTGCCAAACTCTGTCCTGCCACCAAAGAATAAATGATCCCTAAGCAAAATACATGGGGTGGCAGAGGGTCCACTTATATATTTACAAAACCGAATCCATAGTGTTTGTCCCCTTTGCAACTTGTCTGCAATACTATAGCACAACACTAAATACTTTACCTCTTACAAGAAATAACTGATGCCCCAGCAATAGGCATAAAACTCTTAGTTTGCCAGGGCAAAGTGAAACCAAACCAAACCAAAGTAATTTAAAATGGACAGCTTATTCCTCCTCTTGCCACAATGCCTTACAATAGTTCTTCATCCACAGTGGCCTCCTACTTATCAGGCAGCCTATATTTCCCTCTTCCAGATGTCTTCCTATATACTTTGTGCTATAGACAGTAAAGCTTTGTCTGGTCCTCAAAGGCATCTGGAATATAGGCCTGTGGAACGCAGCTGGGAGCTGCATATGCAGAAATGCCTGTGCTGGAGATGAAAAGAGCAAACTCACTTCAAAGGAGCAGCACAGAGAATCAGAAATTGGTTGGACACGAGGGATGATGTGAGGAAAGGGAAAAGTGGGAGCTGTGGTTTGCCTGTGACACCCGTGAGAGGATTAGTATACATAATTATAAGCAGCTAGCAACAGTGTCCTCCCAGGTGGCTGCATCTGACCAGTGTCAGTAGAAACTCCTTGGAGCACAGGGTCCAGCACAAATTTCCAGTGATTTATTCTGATGGTACAATATTCCTAATTTGATAATATGCCACTGGCAAGAATCAGTGAGAGTTAGAGAAAAATCTCAAGTCATATTTGTCTATAAACTCATTCAAGTTGTTTCGTATAAACTCAAACTTCTAATATGATCAGCTACTTATTTCTTCACAGACACGCCTCTGAAGTATGCAGTTCAGTAATTTACCTCAGAAAACTAGCATCTCTTACACAAAAAAGAGAAATGAAAGCTTTTTCCCTTTATTTTTCAAATAATTAATCTCTTTACTCCCAAATTAAAGGAACATCACCTTTAAAATAGCAGAGTAAATCCCCCCCTTTATTTGTTCTGAAGGCAGGGGAAGAGAATATGTTTTATACTTCTTTTTGGCTGGAGACAGATGACTGGAGAAAGTAGAGGTGTACATGTCCACAAAACTGGCTGAGGAAACAACTGGCTGAACTCTGTCTGGCACATGGGGATGCCTTATGGACCTGGAAGCTTGTGTTTCAATGAAGAGATGAGAGAGAGCACCAATATGGAATAATGACTCATTTCTCTACTACAGTTTTATGCCTTGAAAGTGGTCTGTCAGCATTAGAATAACTTAGAGATACATGTTATGTTCTCCAACCCTGTATCTGTCATTTTGCTGGTAATGCCAGGCTACTGTCTAGACCTTGTTTCCCTATCTGCAGATTGTCAATTTCACATCAATAAATTCAATACATTTGTCCCAAAAAAAAGAGAATATAGTCAGTTGTGTGACTTACCTGTGCTGTAAATTCTTTGTGTGTCTGATTATCTCCCACTTGAGAACACTAGGGAAAAAAAAACACAAACAACAAACCAGATAGTTAGTAATTAAACTTATTTAAAGATCACCTTGTGAAGTGAGTACACATAAAACCTCCTCGTATCTTTCTTCTGGCAAGACTAAGCAATAGCAAGGCCAGATCTGTAATGAAAAGTTAACTTATCACCCTGAAGTCTGGTTCATACATGATAACTGGCACCTCTCTTCCATTTAGAGCTTTCATATTAAGCAAATACTTATATACTTCATGTCAATGAGGTACACAAAGATAAGCTTCAAATACATTACAGAGAATCAGCATAAACTGGAGATCAGGACCCCTGGGTGCCTCTGAGCCTTTAGAAATGTTCAAGGTTTACGGTGCTTAGCCATTGCCTAGAGGGAAATACAGGCAGCTTTGGTGAGATAATGCACTCACAGTGCCAGGTGTTTTGGTATGACCTGCAAAGGCACAACTGTCCTTCATAAACCAGCTTTTGAGAATATGATTACCAATTCCAAATTTACTACAGATCCAAAATCTGCCCACATTTCAGACCTGAAACAAAACCCCTGATCCTTATGCAAAAGTATAAGAATTTGTTTACTCTTTTTCAATCAGCTTTAGATAAGGTTCAACAAAATGCTAAAAATAAGGCTCAAAGAACTACTAAAGGTAGAATACTACTTCTTATAATTCTGAAGTTCTGCAAGACAGAGAAGGTTCACCAAAACAAGGGCAATTGCAGCTAGTCTCACAGTCTGAAGTCACCTTCAACTACTGAGAGAGAGTGCCAGACTCTTCTGCAAGGTGCACAAGTGACAGAATGAGAGATAATGGGCACCAAGTTGCAACAAGGAATATTGAAACTAAATATTGTTAAAAGAAAAAATTAAATCACCATTAGGATAGTAAAACACTAACAAGGAGGCCAGAGAGACTGAGCAATCCCTGCCCCTGGAGATGGTCAAAACTTGGCACCAGGCCTGAGGAACATCATCCAAATTGACCTTTCTTTGAGCAGAGAGCTGGTACTCAAAGTGCCTCAGTTCTGGCTGACTATCTTGAGAGCTTGTAGCTTTTGCCCATCTCCAAGGTTGGGTAGAATAGGTCATCTCTAGTGGTCAGAAAAGACTGAAATCTCCTTTCCCATGAAACAAGTACAATTTTTAATCTGTTAGAATTAATGGTAATTCAAGTACTTCAATGAATAGATTGAATAATTGAGCAAGTTTTCTACAAAAGAAAAACTTACTCTTCCAGCAGGCAAATATGGCCATCAGAACTGCATCTTTCAACTGTGAAACACTGAGGAAGACTGTGAAACAAGCACATCACATGCTATTGCGTAGATACATTAAACTACTTACTATAATGGCCTCCTTAAAACCCACAATACATAAGGTGTAGTACAGAAAAGAGACAAAACTAAAATACCCTGCTGTGCTTATTTGTCTTCCAAACAAAAGCCCAAAGCCCGCAGAGGATGAGGAGAAGGCTTGAAAAAAGTGGGGAGGTGGCTTAAGTTCATATTAAGTGTGGCTCCATTGCAGAGATGCTGGAAACATCACATCATCTCAGATTCATTAAATCAATTATCAGTTCCTGAACATGACAGATTGCCATACAGGTGGCTTAGATTAATTATCAGTTGTATGTCAGAAAGGGAAATATTAGCTAGTATTTCTCCAGAAAATCCGAGGGCAACCTCTGTGAAAGACTTTCCGTTACTCAAGAAGGAAATGAACATGACTTCTGAAGGGTAAGACCACCACACAAGCTGTTCTCAGAAGGTGACTTGCCTGTGGTCATGAATGGCTGAAACAAGAGCCAGTTAGGATTTCATCTCCAAAATCAGAGGACTAGGTCCCACTAGTAGGAATCTAGTCAACATAATAACTCTGAAGAGAACATGTTCTCTTTTATGCTTCTACAGGCGACATCAGAGACTGTTAAACACAGAAATCAAACTAAAAAGATCAGAACAGAGGGAACTTACTACCAGATCGAAATTTGCAAGAAAGTTTTGAATACAAGATTACACTGACTAATGCACTGGGGTGGATGACAGGAGAGATAACATAGGAAGGAAATGAAACCACTTAAGGTTTATGAAGCATCTTTCTCACTGTTCTTTTCTTCTGTTACCTGACCTTCATGTTGTGGAGCCTGAGAAAGCAGCCTTTCAAATTATCTATATTCAAAAATAGCCCTTTCAGAGGATCTTCAGTTTAAATAAGGGAGTTTTGGTCGTGGGTTTTTTTTGTTTGTTTGTTTTTTTTTCCCCCCTAATTGTGCCTTCTGTGACATATCCACCAATGTACCAAATGAACCATGGCACTCTCAGCCTTCAGTACCTCTTCTTCCTTCATCTCTAATGAGTCTTACATAAATCTTCCTGGTTGGAACTGTAGGTAGCATGCAGGCATCATGGGAAACATTTTTCCCTTACATCTTAGAATCTTATAATTTATAACATGAAATTTAAACCAACATAAATTAGTCATTCAATCCCTATATTCCAATTTAATGAACTGGAGGCTTCATTGCTTTATTGTTTTGTGCCGCTGGACCAATCATTTGGTTTACAGATGGAATGTACTTCTTTGTTAATAAATAAATGCATAAAAAAATAAAGGTATCCTCAGTGCAATTATGCTGATGTCCCTCAGGAACAAGAATGCAATTATTTAAAATATTATTTTCTTAGATTACTCTCAGGAAAATAAGGAAAGAAATATGAAATTTGTGTCCTTTTAGCTTAAGCTCATTTTAAGAGCAGTAACAGTGGTGTAGTCAGTCCCCAGTGGCAAATGAGAAGCACTTAGCCAGAAAATTGTTATTGGATTACAGTTCTGGCTTCATAAAACGTGGCTAAAGATCATTTTAGACATCTATGGAATGACCCATTGTCAAAACTGGTATGACAAACAAGTGACAA
Source organism: Merops nubicus (assembly GCF_000691845.1). Taxonomy (NCBI): domain Eukaryota; kingdom Metazoa; phylum Chordata; class Aves; order Coraciiformes; family Meropidae; genus Merops; species Merops nubicus. Next base: position 20,463 of record NW_008609589.1, read on the forward strand.
AGTTATTCTATTTGGCCATTTTAAGGATTTTTCAGATCACAAAGGTAACTTGGGGCTGTATCAGCCTACACAGTTTTGATTCAATTATAAAAATAACTCACAATAAGAAGAATTCTAGCATAAATAATTGAATCTCTCCGGAGGAAAAGAAAAATCCCCACAAACATGTGCATGCACTTTCAAGTGTTCCTGATGTATAAGGAATTGTGAAGTGATAGGGTGATCAGAAGTCAATTCTGAGAAGTACCTTTCAAACTAACTGGTCTTCTTTATTAAAATAAATAAGATGAAAAGGACACCAAAGGACACTGCACGATTTTTAACAATGCTTAAACTGAAAACGCTTAGATACCACTGAAGTTCAGATGATCCTTTTCATTTCACTTTACAGTCTTTTTCAAACAGATGATTTCCTGGATGAGAATCCTGCCTCCCGTGTTTTAATCTGCCATTAAAAAAGAATAACTAATGTGAACGTATATCAGATGCATATGTGCATACTTAAATAAATGCAAACAAGAAATAAAATCCTTCACCTTTGTATTTGAGGTCGCCGGTGACCACTGCTAACACAGGAAAAATGAGGATCCTAATAAAAAACCTACCATGGGATTTAATTTCTTCATGTAAGGTCTTTGTTATTTTTTCTCTCTGCCCATTACATGGTACGTCTTTCCTCGTATAATTACATAATTAACATCCTCAGCACCTAGTTAATCCCTTGTTAATTTTGCTAAATATAAATACAGACATGCTCAAGGAAACAAACTTGGCAAGTGAAGAAGCATAGCCAATTTAAAGGGGAAAAAAGGTCTATTTACATACTGGATAAACAGTAGGTGTCCCTGAACATCACTAGATGTTTGGAATCCAAATGATGGTCCTCTCACTAGAAGCACCCATGCAAGAACAGCTTTTTCTGGGATGACAGAAATTGTCCGAAAGTGCTGGTTTAAGGAGGACTTGGTTTTGTTTGTCAGTAATCAACCATGCAGCTTAAAGGGCAGTAGTGGCAGCTGGTAAACCACACCAGTCACACAACACTGTTGGTTCCCAAAACTGTTTCTGGAAAATCAAAAGAATCGGAGATGGGGAGGTGGGGTGGAGACAGAAGGAGAGGGAGATAAACTTGGCAGCTGAAGGCCCATAAGATTTTTGCAGTTTATCCTACAGGCCAAAGCCACATTATTTAACTGGCAGCACTGCATAACTGTGATCGTAATTCAGTTGAAGATGTGAGTTTGAAGATTAGGGGACTAGCAGAGGGTTCCTCCCTCACACCTTTACTATGAAAGAAGAGAGGTAAGTAACTAACAGAAAGACTACAGTAAAGAAAGGAAGATTCTAGTGCCAACTGGGAAGTTCCCAAAGTTTTAATCGATCCACCCTTGGCGAGCAAACGGGCAGTTTTATTTCTTCCTCCACAATGTCCAAAAAATAATTCTGTTCATCCCTGTGAAAAAGGAAAATTTCAGATGAGTTCCATTTAGCAGGGTCATAGAGACCAGATCTGCATTCATCTTGACATATGGAACCTCACATTTAAGGTCAGATTTTAAAACTCTCACAACAAAAATTACTTGGTTCCTTGAATGATAGCACTAGGTCAAGGAGGATGGCATTATTAAACCAGAAGAGAATGATCACTAACTGCTGTTTGCAACACAAACATACTTTCAAACTTACTGCTTCCATACAGTAGGGTACTGTAGCTCTATATGGACGCATAATATCATTTGATACAGCAGCTAAGGAAGAGAACTGGTCTGTTTTCAAAAATCCTTCTCATAAGAGTCAGTATTGAACTTGATTCGCTGAATTCCCTAGGAAGTATAATCCTAAATTATACCAAAGTCTGGACCCCAGTATCCTGGTGCTGACCTGCTTATCTCTTGAATTCTGTTTAATTATCCAAAAGTGTACAAGAAAGTGGAGCAGAGCAGTTTGAACACCCTGATGCTGTCTCAGCAATTTCTGCTCCCAGCACATGCTGTTTCAACAGCCGGTGATCACTGGAGTTAAAGTGCACGCAACCAGCTGAATAGGATGCAGTTCTTATTCTTATGATGAATATCAGGGTCAGAGGTGAGTGCCAGATAACACACAGCAGATGTGGAGGGAGGAGAAGGAATTCTGTTTACTTTGGGTGACCACCTACGTTTCAAGGGGGGGTACAGAGGGAAGCTAAAACTGCAAGATAATGACTCTTTAAGAGACTGCATTGTACAATAGTTTGCAGGACAGAGCTACAGACTCGTATGCTAGCATGAACTATTGTCAAAATAGAAGACACAGTTCAGCCCAAAGTATCCACTCGTGGAAATGTGACTCTTCAGGAAACAAATAAAAGAAATCTTTTAAAAACATACCTCATACACTGTGATCACTTCAGCTGATACAGAGAAATTGTATTTCTTCTTGTGTTGCCTGTATTTCTTTCCTCTTCATGATTTTTTTTTTTTTTTCATGTACTAGCAGCAAAACAACCTTATGAAGTGGAAAAAACCTGATCTGAACTTGAGGGAAGCTCTAGATGGCCACTGAAAAGACTCTGCAAGATGCACATGACAGCACATTTACAATCTCTCATTATGGGACAAGAAAGTACTGCAAGTCGTTGCTAGCTGCTTGGGATAGATCCTCAGCCCAAGCAGCCCAGGTTGTGCAAAAGGGACCTGAAACTGCTCCAAAGAGACAATGGATGATTCTTCCAAAGGTGATGCATGAAGCAGGAGATTTACAGAAACCCTTTAAGGCAGTAAAACTGTTAGCAACCATTTAGCTTTTCACAGCCCCTGCTGGGTAAGGGCTGAAGAACGTTTCTTCTCAGTACCATCAGCTCTTGACTCACAAGCAGCAAGGAAGCAGCCTTTTTGACTACATTCAGGTACTGTGAGAAACAAGTGAGAAGACTGATCACTTCAGGTATAGCAATGAGCTTACTGTATGAAGAATGAACTTTGATTCCCCTGCTCCCTCTTCCCCTCCCAAAGAAATCATGAAAGTCATTAAGCATCTTGATGCTTTCCATATGGATGTTTCTACAAGTTATAAGGTCAAAGTGGACCAGTTACGAGAATGAAGCTTAAGAGCATCAGAAGGGACTGAAAAGGAGAAGGGGGCAGGGAGAGTAGCTCTCTTGTAAAAGAAAAAAAACAAAACAAAACAAAACAACACCCCTGAACCAAGCTATCTCATGACAAGTTCCATTTCTTAACATACTACAGACACCCAGTTACCAGACTACTGAAATCAAATGTACAGCCAAGTCTCAGAAAACGGATGAATAAATTTTGTTGAACATTTTCCCTCAAAATGTATTTTTAACAGCAGGTCTAGTAGTTACATCCACATAATATGATCCAGTCAGTGCTCAAAAGAGAATTAATGAGAACATCATTACATTTTTTAACTAGTATTTATAAAAAAATCTAATAGAGTCTAGTAATCTCTGGAAGAACAGGTCTTAGAAAAGAGCTGTGAGGAGGCAATTTCAGTCCAAGTGAGAAAAAAGAAACCAAAAAAAATCCCACCACATAGATGTCCTCCAGTTAGCCTGCTAACTTTCTAAACGAGTTGTTACATTTATTCCTTCATAAGCTTTGCTCTGGATGTTGAGGGTTATGGGTGGAGTACACAGTAAGGAAGTTAAGTTTGGCAAATGATCTCTGAACTACTCTGGACTCTTTGAAGATACAGTTGTATTACATTTTTAAAGCTATACACTGTCTCGTTTAGATGATGGATGGAAGTGGAGGATAGAGGACAATTTAAGTAGAAAAGCCAATAGTTTTCAGTTCTAAGCCTTCTATGCAATGTACATCTTTTCTCAGGTAACATTAAAGATGATTAAAAAAGATCCTGATTCTTTAAAGCTGAAATGTATTTGCAGCATAAAGCAGTCATTCCTTTTCAAAATCAAAACAATCTGCAGAAACAACTCTGGTATTGCTAGAGTTTGGCTGAAACAAATGAGCAGAAGAATAATCATTTCTCAAAAAGTGGAAGGGAATGTATCTCCCCACTGCCCCTGCTGTTAGCTTTTGGTCTGCTGCCATGCTTCCACTTTGGCAACCAAAGGAATGCTGTGGGCACCACATAAAGGCATGTGTGGCAGCCTGAGGGTTAAGGTAGGCATTCCTCATCTTTGACAGATGGTTAATTCACGGTCATTACTACTAAATTCAATTGCTCAATAATTTAGATATGACAAACGTGTGTAGGAATATATGCCAGGGTACCCTTCTAGGAATCCCCAGATGCAATATCCCCTCTGTGCTCTCACCACACATCCTCGTGCTGCGTGTGACAGATGGAAACAAAGGCAGGCTTTCAGGGCTCTTCAGCTCCCCCCTGCCACTCTCCTCACAGCAGACAGTGGTTCTAGAGAGTTACAGTGTCCAGACCTAGGGAGGGATGAACCAGCTAGGCTAAAACAACTGTTCTGTCAGTAAGTGTAATGCAAACCAAATTTTTTTTGGTGGGTTTTTGTTTGGCTTTGGTTGTAGGCCTGACTTTTCCAGTTCTGTTGCTGCAAGTATCACCACTTGAACAATCAAGGAAAACTAACTTGCAGACAAGATCACAGTTTGCATGGCACTGGGTGCTACGTCTACTTAAAGGTTGCCTGGAACGGCTTTAAAGCAGACTGTATTTGACTAAACATTTGTATCAATGATTAAGTGCCACACAAATAAAGGATCACAAAGTAGCAAACTGCCTTCCTCCCTCCATTACTATCCTCTATCCCAAACCCAGTCAGTTTTCTCATGTGGCAACAGGCATAAAGATTTCTTGACAATTGTTTCTTTAAAAATAAAAATGATTAAAAAAAATTTAAATTTCCTTTCCCTTCTTTCAGTTGATACAGGAAACTGAACTTCTCCCCTTCTCTGTTCCCACTGACGTTTCCAAATGGGCTGGCACAAGAAAGCACCTCAAAACACCTCTGCAGCTCACTGACTGAAGTTGAAAGTCTTCCACTGACTTCAAAGACTTTTGGAACAAGCCCAAAGTCAGCATCCTAACATGCTAGCACAGACTACCAAGCCACAACACTGGCTGGAGTCCACGTCATTTGTATGCTATTGCTAAAGCAGTGCAGGAAGCTTCCACGAATTGGGGTCTCTGAAATCGTGTGCTGTTCTTTCCTTGTTAGTTTGTGGAACATTTTGTTAAGTTCCACTAATTCCTGTGCTGACATAGGTTTATTTACAGGTTTCGTATCTGAACCACAAAACCCAGGTATCACAAACCGGCTTTGCCTTTAACATCTTTTGTGTGTAAGTTTTCTGCTCCCTTGTTGTCCAGAAATTTCATTGCCTTCCCGCCTTTAGTATTTAGCATTTTATATGAATATTAACCTTCTAGAGCAGAGACTTTGCCTTTATTTGTGGGTAACTCAGCTGGTACACTATTGGCACTACATAATATGAAAGAACAAATCACAACAATAGTAAGAGAAAAGCCTCTGTGCTGTGTTTCCACCACAGCCATTAATTGTACTGAAGACAAAATACTCCAGGCAAACGAGTGAAACTGAAGCCTGACCAGTAAGTTTGCAGAGTGTCTCAGACACAGAGGGACCTGAATCTAACCTTCCCTATGCTCAAGGTAAGTGAATCCATTAAGCCAGTTCAGATAAAATATTCACAGTATCTGTTTCAAAGACTTCCATTAGCATCTGAATCAACACTTTCACATTTGTGTGGCTTTCACACCACCCTAAACTACAACAGCTTCAAGTCACAGCCACAGCAGAGCCAAGCCATGCTAAGCTCTCTCAGCTCCTAAAGCTAAGGGGAGTAAAAGAACAAGACATCTCCTAGGTCTTTCTCAACATCTCCTACAACCTACCCTTTGGCAAGCAACTGCTCTGACATCTGGTGGTGTTAAACGGGCTCTCCTTTCCTCACAAAGTAACTGAGTTTGCACACTATGCTTATAAGAAGCTTGTCGAAGTAAAGTAAAACTAATAGAAGAGTATCATAACCTCAACAGTATGGTGCCATACAGGGCACTGCACAGAGCTGAAGTTAAGCAAAGCTGGAGGAGAAAAGTCCATGCAAGTTCCTCTCAGCTTCTGTATCCAGGTAAACACTCGCTTCTGATGAGCAATCACATTTTTAAAATCACAGAAGTGCAGCAGAACATCACAACTCATCTCTTCTCCTTCTCAACAGATAAGCATTCTTTTGTCTCTAATTAAAAAGATTAATAAAGTAAGAGAACACATCAGGTTTGCATCAATCATTGCCCATGTGGTTCTTATTATTGTAATTAAAAGTTATCTCCTCAAAATTGTTGGATGAAAATGCCATGATCTGCAATTGAAAACACATTGAAGGGAGTTATCCAACTTATTTGACTGTTTTAAACAGTCAAATTTAAAAACACTGTGGAGGTAATGTATTCAGAAGAGTCCTTAAAGGCAATCCGTCAGTAAAAGCGTCCTATGGACTGAATACTGCTAAGGCTTTTCTTTAAAAAAATAAAAAAGAAAGAAAAAAGACTATTAATAGTAAGTTTTGGTGGTGGTGGTGGTGTATTTTTTTTTTAAAATCAATTATTTCCAACTTAGCCACTAAAATTCAATGCTTTATTTTGAGAGTTCTTCAGGTCCTGCACATATTGGGAGTGCTCAGTTCTCATGGCATTGAATCTTCTAATAGGTTTAGACTTTCACACTGAATGGGCCAAATTTCAAATAATCCTGAACAAACCTGGTTCTTTCTGAGATGCAGAGCAAATAGAATTTATAATGTAATTACAGTCCCTTTCTTTCAGACATTAGTATACCATAGTTTTAACAGCAAGCTAATTATATCAAAGCTAGTAGCATGCTTAAAACCAACTCTTTTTTAACGCTTTCTTTGTGTAAAGTAACTTAGAAGGTTTTTTTCCCCCCCACTCTCTTCCTCTTCTTTCTCTTCACTGAATGCATGTCTTACATTTTGGCATTGGATACAGTGACTTCATGGAGTTCTGTTCAAAACTATTTAGGGTGTGAAAGCACTCACTAGCTTTTGAGAAAGGTTTCCCAGATGCTATTAAAAAAAAAAAAAAAAAAAAAAAGAATTTTAATGGGCATAAAGGTATCCACTGTAACATAAAGGAAAAACCCCTTATTGAACACATCACAGAAAAACACCAAGGGGTGTGAAAGAAGGACTTGTTTGGATTTTATGGTGAAATTGAAAAGAATTTTGTCCTGCCATCATTATTTACATTTGAGCTCTGCTACCAGTTTCCCTTTGTAGCTTCTGAAAACCAGTGGTCTCTTGCATCTTTTCTGGTTACCAAGAGTCAGCTTGATCAGTGGGCAGCAGATTTACATGGTAGTGCATCTGCATGGCAGGAGATGAACAGTCAGTCCCCGAGGACTATTTAGAAAACCAAACCAGACTGTGTGATTTGTCCTACACTCCTCAGCTATAAAACCTAATTTATTTTAATTTTTGCTCAGATGGAATTATCAAACTCTCATGAAAAAAAGAAGAAACAACAAGGAAAACAAAACGAGAGACTATGGGAGTAAGTGGCATAACATATTCACTGTGGCCCTCTAAAATTTACTATAGAAATGTTACCCTGTATCAAAGAAAATGTGGAGAAAAGAGAAACAGTGATGCTGAATATGACAAAAATCTTGTTTATGTTTAATACCTAGGAGAAATTGTTCAAGGACAGCTAAATGTGACCCATTTAATATACCAAGGTCTCTGATACCTATGGTACTCTGCTGAGTAAGTGCTGATCATGCAAATTAAGGCTGCCTGGGGATACACAGTGCTTTTCAGTTGCAGTTTGAATTTTCCAAGTTCTCAAAAAACTTATAGAGATGTGGATACATGTTACAGGGTCACAAGGGCTACTTCCATTTCTCTAGTTGTTGGTTCATCTTGAAAATTCATGTCTGACATTCCTGAGTCTTCTGACACTCATATCCATATTCAGGAATGTAAAAATCTAATTATTGCTACTAGCTGTGTAATTTAAAGTACAGATGGGCAAGTCAATTTGAAAAGGTGTCCCAAGACTAACATTTGAGTTTCAACAGGAAAGAGGAATAAAAATCTAGTGGTCAGTGTGACTCTAATTAACTTAAAAGTTCAGCAGAGTCTAGGAGTTGCCAAAGGTAATGTAGATTATGCCCTCAGTATACACTGTATACAAGATCTGATACCTTCTGGACTCCCCCACATTTATTGGCTTACATTCACACCAAGTTTGCAATATGCTTACAAATCCCACTAGCTATTAATTTGGATTCATTATGTCTGAGCAAATGCAAGGAAATCCAAACTACACATAACCTCTGAAACTGGCATCCAACAGCCAGTCAAAACTTTACAAGTTAGGTAAAGATTAACGTATGAAATGAAAGGGATAAGAAAAATATACAAGAAGTTAGGAACAGCAACACTCGTTTACTAAGGGTACAATACACCCTCTGTCTAAATACAAAAGCACTCAAGGGCTGACAATCCTTTCTTTTTTATCATTTTACTATAATTATATAGATTCTAACCAATAGGGAAATTATGCTCTAAAACAAGCTGCCCTAACCCCCATTCCCCAAACATTTCTCTAAAAGATTAAGCCATGCCTTTTCCTATGGCTATTTTTAGTAGTGGCATCTGTAATTAAACATTTTATGGTCTGGGGCCCCAAAGAAAACATCACTCTGGGCTCTGGATGTGTTCCATGATATCTTGAAACAATCTTTAAAAACGTATGCAGCTAGTGTTGTGATCCCCACTAGATCTGCAGGGACCCATTAGGATCACCAGGGGAAGAGCGTGGTGGTGACACTG
>NW_008609589.1:29309-59435 GCF_000691845.1 Merops nubicus
TAGCATTACTCACTGGAGCAGAGGCATGACACAGTGTGAAGCTGCTATTGTTCTCCTTGGCTTCTCTCAAGACACTTAAGTTCAAATCTTCTTGCAGTCTAATTCGTAGCTGAAATCTGAACCTCTCAAGGGAGTGTCCCAAGTGCCTGATGATAACCTGCTCCCAGGAGAAGGTGCTTTGAACCCCTTGTTCTGTTAGGGTTGAAAAGACCATGAAAAAAGACTAATGAGTGACACAGTCCCATGTACCTGTTCTCCATTTTGCAGGTCTGTAGTACCAACCGGGTCACAGAAGTTGGGTTAAAAAAAAGAAGCCACCTCACTGCAACCCCAGTAACTCAGACGATTTCAGTGCCTGGGGGTTCGTGGCAATGCCAACTGCCAGTGAGCAGCAGCAGTGGGGGCACACACACACACAGACAGCAGCCAGCGTTCCACCACCGTGGGACACGTGGCCACAGAGACACCCAGACCAGTGACCTGCACTCAGCTCCCTCACATCTCAGCTGGGAACTCTACATGCAGGACCATTATCTATCCATCTTCATCAACTCTACTCTTTAAATCTGTTTCTTCCCTTTACCAACACCTGACATCAAACAGTTAATTCTGCAAAGAACAAATGAAATGGCTTCAATACTCATCGTTTAAGTGAGGCAGTTTTTTAAGTGAATCCAATCTGATCCAGATTTTCTTTTCTTGGGTCACTTTGGCTGCCACGCTGTCAAATCAATTATCTACAGAATCTTAGTTTACATTAAAAGTTAGTGGAGTAACAACTGTGGTCACTCTTGCTCTACAGTCCACGCCTTAATAAGAAGTTCTTTCGATCTTTTAATCTTCTTTCCCCTCATTCTTACTACGAATAAGTTCAAAAATTTGATGCACAATGAAGAAAAATATACACTGCATCCACTAGCTTCACTTGGTAAGCAAACAGATGTAGATGGGTTGTTTAGCTTCCTATCCAGAAAGCCATTAAGTATCTTGAAGGTATCGTTGACACTTCTATAATATTTTTAGAGACATGTTGTCTCACATCCAAAACCATTAGTGCATTTTATTTGACATATGTCAAGTAAAAGATTAACAGGGGAAAGAAGTTGAGTTCTTTCTCCCCCCAAAGATGACTATGAAATATTAAAATAAAGATTCCTAGAAGCCATTTGACTATATATCTCTTTTGAACTGTTTGTGCAACTGAAAAAAGGGTTTCTCGTATACTGTCTTTGTGTTCACCAAACTACAAGCTGCTGAATGCTAATAGAAAAGTACGTGGATGCCTGCTTCTGTATCTCACTTAGCATGATTTTCTTCTCACAGAAACAAATCTACTTATAAGGTAATTGTTGCAGAACACTTTCAAATGACTGTCTGGAAGGAAAACAACCTCAGCCCTTACTGCCCAGTCACTGGTGCAGTCAACGAGTGCATTGGAGTTCAGTCTAGACACTGGAACAGCTAACACGATGAGACACACTGTTTTCTTCCAAAAACGGCATTACGTTAGTTACCAAGTGAAAGAGGAATGTGGGTGCTTAAGGACACTTACCATACACTAATTTTGTGTGTGTGTATGCATTTCTAGTTCTTACTTGCAAGTACACACATTCATTGACATTGAAGGCACCAAGATAGCCCCTGCTAGAGATATTCCCTTTATGTGTGTGTGTTTGTTAAAATGGTCCAAGCTAGAAACAGCTCAGAGTGACAAACTAAAAAATGAAAAAAAGATCAAACACACTAAGAGACAGTACACTTAAACCCCCGCTTATTAGTATTAGCAGCTACGGTTTGAAAATAACATAAAGTTGGCCTGGGTGAGTTAGTGTTTTTAAGCCACAGAGACAATGTGAGTTTCCTACAGACACTATGAAAGCTGCACTGTGGAGGCATGCATGGGGTACAACTTTCAAAGTGCACAGTGAGGTGTTACAGTTATCTTAGACCTAGTGCACTAAATCCCAAGCTACTGAAACCAACGTGATGCCACTTGCTCTAGTGGCACTACATGGATTTGCATCGCCTGAGGACTTAGCCCAGGAAGCGTCACGGGACTCCTGTGGCCTCAGCTTTCACAGAACAATCTGACACTACATAACATCATCTGACAAACCTGAGAAATTTTGAAGTAAGACTTCTGCTCTCTCCTTACTCCACTCGGTTGCGTTTAAGTGCATTGCTGCAGAGGCCTTGATATTATGCAGTCAGTGCACCAAAATAGAGCCACAAGAATTTTCTCTTCATTCAGAAAAAGATCCTATTGATTCCGACGGGGGTCTCGTTAATTTCAGCAAGATCTTATTGAAGCAAAGAGCAGGTTTGGGCTAGGCCCAGTGATTGTTGTGATATTAAAATGTAAAAGGCTTTTCATAGTCCAGTTCCAGGTAATCCCTTCCTGTGTGCCACAGCCCCAGTGTGGATGACAAACTTTGTTCAGTTGGGGTCCCACATGGCAACACTGAGATCTGGAACCCAACTTCCTCGTACAAGGTAAAAGGTGTCCCTGAACATCAGAAGCAGAATGTTATTCTTGGTTAATCAAGTAGAGGGGTACTCTACAAAGAGAAGTAATTTTTAAGAAATCTAAATACTCAGGCATGTTTTCTCAGCTGGCGTAAACCAAACATCGCTGCAGTTACTTCAGTGAGCCTGAAAAAGCCACCTGAGTTGAAGGACTGGCCCTGAAGTGTCTCCTAAATGACTTGGTATCAGTGACATGAAGTAGTACCCTGAAATTTCATACAAGTCAGCGTAAAGCCCATCACTGGACAGAGACCGTAGGGCAAAAACATATTTCAGAAAAGAAAATTTCATGTTTCGAGTTAGAGTTTTCTTCACAATGAAAGGTGACCTTTGATATCATTCTTGCCTTGCTCTTTGTATTTACAGTCTTTTTGCTTTCAGCACAACTCAAACACAGATGAGCACTGTCTTCATCCTTTCTTTAGCATCCCTATTTCAATATTCCGGACTCAGCCATCATTTACCCCAACAGTCCCCTACTGTGCATCTGTCCCTCAAATCTTAAATACCTGTCCTCCCAATCTGTTCTGAGGCAGAGTCAAATGAGTTTTGTGCATGTAAATTCTATTATCTACATGCATAAATGACAGAATCTACTGCCTATGCATGCAAATGTTAGCTATCTAGACCAACCAATGTGTCACTGTGTATTAAGGGACAAAGGTTTTTCATACACAAAAAGAAGGCTATTAACTGTACCTTTGAAACTGTGGCCCTAAAATTATGTGCAAGAAAAAGAAGCGCCCCTGCCCGTAAAGAGTAGGTACCTCCGACAAGTATAATTTTCATGTAGCTTAAATCTCTGGATAACCTTCAGAGGTTGAGTTACCCTTGCTTACAGCTCTTCAGGATTCACCTGGCTTTTGGTAATGTCAGAGCATATGTGCAATCTGCGTAGTTAAAGTGTTCAAAGAAAGAAACATCATCCCACTAATACAGATTGTCCACAGTATATGAAAGATTTCAGGTCATAAAAACATACAAGGAAGATTAACACTGTAAGAGACAAGAGGTAAATTGAAAAGCCAGATAACATTTCTGTTTTGGGGCTGTTTTTACTTTTGGCTCAGACATGCTTTCTTTTAAATACTGCATACATCAACACTTTTATTTTTATTCATCCCCAAACAGGTAAAATTAGATGACAGACTTTTCTTTCCCCCCTCTTTTTTTTTTTTTAACCCAGAAACATTCATTCCAGGACTGAGAACTTCTCAGCCTGAGGCCAACTTACCAACTATTACAATCCCCCCCTGAAAATGTCTGAATATGGAATAACTTATTTGCCCTTCATTAAGGAAGGCTGCGGTTCATTCTCTAAGTTTTTTGCACCTGTGTACAGAGTCAGGGTCCAGGCTGTGCCAGTTCAGTTCTGTTGCCTAGCTGTAACTAGGAACTGAATTCAGTTCAGTGTTCGTATATGCTATCCACACATTTATATACACCATTATACAGGCTCCAGTTATCACTCAGTATATGAATCAGTCCCTTAGCAGTTTATGATTTATGCAGCTTGCTAGAAGAGAAGTAGGCCATGCCAGCCTTGAAAGCACTTTAGCTTGGTTGTTTTTACTCATGAAGGACATGTTGTCCTGTAATTATTCTGTCATTTCTTAAAAGGTGAAATCCTTAACAGGTTCATGCTTTATGTGCTGCTATGTGTATGTGTGAGTTTATGTCTGAGCACGTCTCATCGAGTAGGAATCATCATTCCAAATTACTTTACAAGGAGCTACACAGAACTGGACAGCTTAAAATGTGTTAAATATCCTCCGAGTTTACATGGACAGTTTCAGGGGGAGCAGGGGTGGAGCATGATAAGGGGGTTGGGGGGGGAGACAAGGAAATCACTAATGTGTTCCAATTACTGCTCTGATTCATGAAATACACAACCACATGAAAGTGTCACTTTCTGTTTTGATCCTGTTGGTAATGTCATGGAATGTTGTGTTTTCTTGCATCATTTAATAGGGGCAGTATCAGCAAAATGTGCAACTTTAAACAATTATGCAAATTTTAAAGTAATGTGTTCAGAGGAAAACTGAAAGGAGATTCTGACATTAATCAGAGACCGGAGGCTCTGCTTGTAAGAGTACTGTAAAATATGGGCTAACCTTAGTATTAGTGGCTGAAAGGCAAAGTTTCTCTGCTGCCTCAAATTAACTGCAGTTAGGAATATTAAATTCCCTTTCCTACACAAAAATCTGCCTTTCAGCTTAAAGGAACAGCACTAAGATGTATAAAATCTCTCCTTTTCTTAGATATGTCAGAATATTTGGAGAATTTTAATAAACCTCTAGAATGATCTATAAATCACACAAATTATGGGAGCTCTACAATAGATTCTCCCTAACAAGTCTTGCTGTGCCTAACTAATACCTATCTGATATATTGGCATTATGAAGCTAATAAAGTGTGTAAACACAGAATGCTGAACTAGTTTCAATTAAAAAAAGGTCAACCTGGACCCCAAATGAAAACAGGGAGGAATCTGGGTCCTTCTGATAATAAAGGAGTAAAAGGAGGTTCTGGTTAGCTGGGGTTTCTTTCAAATAGATATGGAAGAGAAAGCCAGTATGGGACCAGGATCCTCCAGGCTTCAGAGTCAAGTTTTAGAATTCTCTATTTGTTGGAAACTACTTGTGTGATACTTGGCCCTTACCATCAACCAGGGAAAGAAGCATAATCTGGCCAAAGAAAAGCCATGTTCAACATGATCATGAAAAGGAAATCCCATATCTCTCATGAGAAAGAACGACCTTGAAAGACATCTGTCCTGCTCTCCCAACTACTAGGGTTCAGGCAATAACCAAACTTCTCAAATAATTATCTGAACTGCTCTCTGAACCTCTGTTTTCCCCACTGTCAGCTGCAATACATGAGGGCAGTTTACAGGAGAGTGTCAGTTATTCACTTTGAATTTTCCAGCTTTAGTTGGTTTAAGTAAGACCCTTAATGTCACTTAAACGTAGTGTTTTTGTGTTATATTTTAATTTTGAAAGGATTATCAAGAAAATCTACCCTTTCCGTTAACTTTCTTTGAAAAATGATTAAGAGGTTTAGAAAGGATCTCCAAATATCCTCACCCTGCCCAATATGTTATCCAGAACGAAACATATAATACAGATGAAATTTCAAAAAAATGCAGAGGCAAAACAGTTCTCAGCCTGAAACTACAAATACCAGTGTGTTACTTGGGAATGCAGTGCAACATGGTTAAACACTGTAAATTATTCTGAAATTTTCTTTGTGTTGGTGTTTGGCTCAGTATAGCTTTATTGATAAAAATGGCAATTTATTTTCCTTTTTATGAGGCTAGCAATTACGTACCATTCAAAAGAATTTGACTGTGATTAGCTTACTACAGCACTTGCGAGGAAAAAAATCCTGTTGTCTTACACAAAAGTTACCAGCAATATTCCACCTAAGAAAGACTCTGAAGAACTGTTAATAAACTAAGTCTTCTTTAGCTGCCCCTTCCTAAAACACCACGGCTAACTCTCCTGATATTAGATGTGGAAGTCACTGTGAAAACTAGACAAGGATGGGATGGGAAGGGAGGTAATGAATGTACCACTCATAAATATAGTTCCTCAAACATAAAATCTGGTTAATCTCAAAGAGCAGAGCAGGAGGTGAGACAATTTTCATATGCTGCTGCCTTTAATGCTCTTATTGTACATTGGATAATTATGTACCTCATTTCTTCCAAACTGAGTAAGATATTTTGCTTTAAATCTCTTTGTGCAGCATGCTGCTCTATGTCTCTCTTAATTTAGTATAGTATTCTCTGGTCTAAAGCAAGCAGTTCTAAATTAAATAAGCTAGCATACCTATTGCACAAAGCAACCAACTGCATTCCAGTGAAGCCCCTTTGAAAGCTATGTCAAATCTCTGCTGTCTCAGGGAGGAAAGCACCTCATTCCCTCTGCATTAGTCACCCTGATAGAGATTAATCCTAATGAGCTTTCTTCTACAGGCTTGGCTGGCACACCCAGGATTTGCATTACATACCTGTGATTTCTCAATATTTAGCCCAAAATGTGTTTGTTCAAATGCAGACAGATATCAGCTTTCCAGAAACCATTAACTACAGCATTGCTGTAACAGCTTATCGAGCCCAGAGTGAGACCAGCCACAGGCTGCTTCCTCAGCTTTGGTAAGAAGCCATCACACAATTCAGTATGGCGAACTCAACATGGGCCAATGCTCGCACGAATGCTGGTGTAGGTGACACATCTCAAAAAAGGTCACTGTATTAAAGGAAAACAGTGCTTTCTTTTTCTTTATTTCATTACCCTCATTATCTCCCTGTTCCACTGATTTTTGGCAAACAGCGGGCATCTATTTGATCTGACTAGATTGTTTGCAGGCCCTGCAATAGAGTTTCGAGCTTCCTCCCAGCTGTATCCTGCCCTCATTAGGCAACCAACCATCCCTTGGCCTTTTCCACCCACCAATGTGAAAAAAGACTAAAAATATTTCAGTTCACATAGAAACCAGGAGTCCTACATCTCTAATTACTCTTAAGTTATTTCACTCTAAAAATACCACGCCCGAGCAATTTTTATTGAGCAAACAATACTAAATTGTAATCAATATCTACATAACCATCAAACCATCACAAAAAAGATCCGTCATGCAAAAAAATGCTTGCATGCAACTTGGCTCAGTCCTGAAAATAAAATAGCTCCTGTTAGATACATGAAGTAAATCAAGAAGACTGGCCTCTTCTGGACCGAAAGGCTGGAAACTAATTTTCAGATCTAAAGAATTTTAACAGAAGACAGTAACAAGCTCTTTCCCAGTTAAATGAGGGTACTGCCAGCTTGGTTACCAGTCAATGTAAATCACCCCAGCAGCCCACATAGCAAAGCTGTGTCTTTAAGGTAGCCAAGGACCAAACTGCTTACAGTTTCTGGGTTCAAAAACACCACTCCAGCTTTCCTCAAAAGCAAAACAGAAGGCAGCACAGCTGACAGTCTAATATATGCACAAAGGACACGGTGTGAAACCAGCTTTACTGAGCACTAGTTCATAGGCCCAAGTGCTCTCCGCCTGTAGTCTCGCAATGGCAGCGTAAGAACATGAGATACAGTCTTCAGTCACAAAGAAGTAGCAGAGTTGTGCTTCGTTGTGACAGACCACAGTCACAATGATCATTCACTGTCACCCTCTAGATGGCTTGTCTAGCAGCATGTACTCAGATTTCTATCCCTCTTAAGGGTTTCTAAGGTACATACCATCCCAGAAGCTAAGGGCTAGGCAAATGAAGAAAAAGTATGACAAGATGTACATTGGTATACCTAACTTTTGGACATCCAGCCGTTGAAGCGGTGTGCAACAAAATTGGTGTTAATGCCTAAGTTTCCTAACCAAACATTGAGAACTTTCAGTAGTGCCAGTGGTAACAGCCAGGCAGAGTCCTCAGAAGAAGCCACAAGAACTCGTCAAGAAGAAGCATGAAGACAGGTCGGACCTAAATTTCTACCTCTCAGGAGGCAGATGCTTTTTGAGCATCTTTGAGCACTTTGAGATGCTCAGGCATCTGGATAGACAAAGAAAAAGGTGTCTCTAGCTATTCTGCAGTTATCTGCACCATAGTGTTTCAATGAAAACAACAGGCCTACTCTTTTCAAAATAGTTTTATGGTAGGGCCTTTTCTTTTTACATCTAACATCCCAGTGGTTTGAGCATTGGCAAGAAAGTGGGAGGCCGGGTTTGAAATATGGCTGGTAGTGCCTGCATCAGTATCTCCTGTGTCTGTTTCCTAACCACCAAGTCATCAGGCAGCCTGCTCAGGGGATGCTCACCATCTCTCCTGACAGCCCAACCTTGTCAGCAGCTCTGTGAGGTTCATGAGCATTGTGAGTAGTGCTCAGGGCCTGGTGACCTCAACCAGGGCGGAAATCTGCAGGAAAGAGAAGCAAGAAACTTTCCTCGTATCTTTTCTAGTCTCTAGGCACTTAAGAGACTGCATGGAAACTGAAATGTGCTGTTTTGTTGCTGGGCACATAAGATGATCTTTTCATGGAGAAGAGCTAAACCAATTCTGCCAGCTTCAAGAAGCAGGAATTCCCTTTCTCCTGTTTCCCATGGGCAGGCTCTGACAGAGATATTTCCAGCTGTCCCTGTTCACGCAGGCCTCACTGTGAAAAAGCCAAACAACAACACGACTTTCATACTGCACCGTGTAGCTTTGGCTGAAAATGTAATCATGTGTCTGTGGTTTTCCTGTTTGGGTGCCTAATTTAACTGGCTGAGCCCACTCCTTCAAGTGTGGAAGGGACTCTGAGGGTATAAGGAATTAGCATGTTTCTGCCAGAGACATTCCACCAGGATCCCGTGTTTGTTTAACATGTACAAACAGCTAAAATAAAATATTTGTTGGCCTCGGTAATAAACAGAATATAAAATAGTGTGAAATTAAGCAAGACCAGCTGGGCTCCAGGAGAACTGAAAGGAACAGTTAACTTACACTACACAGCGATCTGGAATGCAGATGCACTAAGATGGACTGCTATTGATGTGTGGTTTCGATGCACTTTATATACAAAGTGCTGGTTAGATCTAGCTACCAAAATTATGCCCTTTCATATCCATATGTCAGTAATAAACAAAATTTAGAGGAACAAATTTTAGAATGCTTTCTACTGTTTTAAATCAATTGCTCTGCAAGCCAAGTGTGCAGTGTTACATCACATGCTGTAGAAGTGTGAAGTTATCACAGCAGTGCTAACCGATTCCATTCTTCCATGAAGGGGGGTGGGGAGGGGAGATAAAGGGAAAACCAAAAACTAAACAAAACAAAATTATGTATTCTTCTGCTTTAAGGCAGGATCATCCAGCCATCAGGGAGGGACCTGTGAGAATTTCAGGATATGCATCTGTATAGATTCCGTGTAGGAACATTTGGGCCTCCATAAATATATTTACACATTCTGAAACCACAGAGCAAGCAACTGCTTAAACAGAGTTTTCTGGGAAACTTGGAAAAGTTGTTCCCTACTAACATAGGACAGGATGGAGTTTCTTCCTCTGCCAGGATCTTTCATCCCCAATTCAGGAAGCAGAGTCAGGGACTCTATGATATAGAGGACGCTATTTTATTTTGTAGCATTAATACCATTTTGAACCATGAATACAAAAGGAAATGTGACTTAAGTTGTAATTCCTGTAAAGGATGCTCTGTTACGCTGCCCAGACCACCCCTGTATCTTTCTCTGGCTACTCCCTATGCTCCAAACCTTTCCCAGTTACCTCTCCCTGGGATTATACATGTGGCATTGTGGCTAACTGCCCTTCTGGCAGCTGGACGTTCTGGATCTTTCCCAGTTTGTTACAAAGAATGTCTCAGATGCATTTATGCTTCTGATATCTCTTTTAAGAAAAAGATGCAGAATGAGGACATCAAGCCCAGCCCCTGGACAAGCTTCATGTGAAATAAATGTTAGCCAGGGCTAACTGATGAATTAAAAAGTCTGGAGAAACACATTTAGAAGTCTGTCAGACAAATTACTACTTTTATCTCATTTCATTGGCGGCTGGGCTGTTTTGATCTTTCACTTTCTACTAAAAAAAATTATACTGGAAGTAGTAAACATATCCAGCCCTAATTCTTTCTCCCCGGCGCGAACCCCAATGTGAACGAGTAGAGAATGTCATAGCAGCAGCTGCACAATGGCAGAAGAACCCACCACAGCACCACCAGTCAAAAATATCTGAACCATTAGTTAAAATCTGGATGAGCAATGACTGTCACTTGAATGTCTCTTCCCACTCTGCTATTTTTCCTTATCTAGGAACAGTCTGAATAAAAGCAAAACAAACTGTTTTTTGCTCTCACATAAAGTTTACCAATGTTCATTCTTATTCCAGGAAAACAATTTTGAGACTGTATGACCAGCCTGAAACCTCCTTCTTCTGTGGATGCAGCCCCAGACTGCAGTCTCCAGACTTCTGCTTAATGAACACATGGAGGCACGCTCTAGTGGCCAATAATGTCCGCCCTATCAGGTCTTATTGCTTAAAG
The DNA here is from genome assembly GCF_000691845.1 of Merops nubicus. Lineage (NCBI taxonomy): Eukaryota > Metazoa > Chordata > Aves > Coraciiformes > Meropidae > Merops > Merops nubicus. The sequence goes on from NW_008609589.1 coordinate 39,868, forward strand.
AGCAGGTAATGCTCTGGAATACAAAGCTGCATATATTGCCATTGTAAAGGCCTGAATATGATCTAGTAATAGAGGTTGGTCACATAGTCATGGTAGAGTGGATAAATCACTACATAAATCATTCATTTATATGGTACAACACAGTTACAGTAATAATACCATACATATGGTGAGAGGCCCAACTGGGGAAAAGTATTCTTCAGCACCCTGCACAGTCATTCAAGAGCTCTGTTTTAAATACTTCTATCAATTATTAAAGCTGCACAGTGCATAAGTACATCAGCTTTCCACCTTCAGGGACCCGTCTCCAATGGCTTTTCAGCCTGCTGCCTGAACTCAGGATTTCTGCATACGTTGGCAGCAGCCAGCAGGGGCTTTTAGAAGTCTGCTTCTAGAGGGGCTCCAGAAGCAAGCCCGGGGATTCAGAGGCTCCAGACAGAGCCTGCAAAGACGACTAAGGAAGCAAAACCAAGGGCTGACTGTGAAGAAATGCGAAAGGATTTTATGAGCTGAATCGCTGGGTGACAACACGATCAGTGAAGTTTTATGTAAGTAAATGTAAAGAGACACACACTGAAATCGACAACTCTCACTTTATGTATAAAGTGATGGGCTCCAAGCTCACTGTTACATCCAAAGGGAGATCTGGAGAGCAGAGCAGAGCTAATGTAATAGCCGGACAAGTAATACAGATAGTATAACAGATAATGAAAACCTCAGCTCAAACAGCAGAGTTGTCAGGAAAAAAACCCAGCAAATTAAATGTCCGGAATCACTGTGAAACAAACAGAGAGCGTGATTGTATCAGTACGTGAATCCACAGAGCTCTGGTCCTGTTCCCACTTCTAAAATGGATATAATGGAAATAGAAAAGGCTTGGAGAAGAGTGGCAAGGATAATAAAAGCTGCAGAATGACTGAACAGGAAACAAACCAATGTACTGGGGTCCTCCAATACGGAAGATATGCCAAAGACATCCCACAGGGAGGCTGTGACAGAGACCTATAAAATCATAAGTGGTGTGGCAGGGAAAACAGGGAACCGTTCGTTGCTTCTTCCAGTACAAGAGCTCTGAAGCATCAAACAACATAAGCAGATACCACACTCAAAACAATGTAATATACAGTCAAGATATAGAACACCTTCAAGAAGGATGTCACTGTGGATGCAGAAGTTCAGTAAAGTGACCGGATTCTTGGTGAAAAATCTTACGAAGGTCTGCCAAGTAGAAAACCCCCTCTTCTGGCTCAGCAAAGACAGGACAGCCTGTTTGTGTTTTGAAGTGTATTCCAGAGGGTACATTCTTTCGACCATGTTGGGACAATGATGTGGGGTTAGATGAGATTTTGGGTTTAATATGGCTCATCTCATGCCCTTCCTCAGTCATCTACCTTTCACAGTGGACCACGTGCATTGTGTTCACAGGTCCTCCTCCATTCACACCTCTGCTAGCTGAAAAGGCTACTGACCTCAACAACGTCTCGTTGTCACATTTTGGGGGTTACCTCAAATCTGTTAGCTAAGACTGCTTGTTTATGGCCTCACCTGCTTTAGTGAAAATGAACCCTAATTACAATGACAGTATTAAAATCAGGTAATGCAGGTTAAGGGTTCTCACTGAACAGCTCTGTCACCATACTGGAGTAGGGAGGCAACAAGCATCTGGAAAGGCAGGACAGACTATAAACCTGTCTTGCTTTTCCATGCTCCTTCTTCCAGAAATGAGGAGTATCAAACAGCTCTGGCTCAGCAACTGTGAATAAAGACGGTTGACAATTTTCCAAATATTTCTTTTTATCCACAGGACATTCAGCGTTGCAATAAATGTAAACAAAACCCCCACATTTAACATAAGATATCTGACAATCAGTGACTTATTTAAATACTTTACTGAAAACATTATCAAAAGGGTTATAAAAAATGGTTATGTCTTAAAAGAGTGAACTCTTTCCAATAATGTTTTTAATCTCAAATTTATTTCAGTGTACACAGTTTTTAAAAACAAGAAGCTGTTCTATATGCTTCAAAATGAACAATTTAAAAATTTTCATTGAAATGCCAACTCAATGTAAGTAAGGAGAGACCCTGAACTGACTGCAAAACTGTTTGCATTTTTTCTCTTTCTAAGATGTGAATTCTACTGTGAATTAAATATTTTGCCAAACTGATTTTGACATTATTTATTTGTAATCATTATAAATATAGGTAAGACTTTTTTTTTTTTTTTTTTTTTTTTTTCAGAAACCTCCCTTGGTAGTTCTAACTATCTGCATTAAATTGCAGCAAACCTCATGCAGGTTAGTCAGAAAAGTGCATCTCCCATTCAGAAATCTGCAAAGGAACCAGCAGCTTAGACACTCTGATGCTATGGAAGGCAGCAGCATGACACTCAACAAACATGCCTGGGGAAAAAGTTAAAAAAAGGAGACTACATGGTCTCTTTTACACTCAATCAATTTAACTAACGTCTATAAGAAACTAAGAATGAAGACCAGGGCTGTGTGCTAATGATCAAAACTGAAAATGTATCCCAGTTCATTATACATTTTCACAGTTTCTGTTTTCAGAGTTTCAAATCCAGACTTCCTGGTGAGAGCTGGGACATTATCCATTAACTCGTTTTTGACGAGAATCATCCACAGCCAGCAGATGAAAAGGAGAATCTTTACCCCACTAACTGCTTACGATACAAGGTAAAAAGTGCTCCTCAGGACATGGGACTTTGCAAAACCACTAAAGTGTCCATTTTAATCTTGATGAAATCACCCCACAAATATGTAGAATAAGGCCAGTTATGTGCAAAGGTAGCATATTCTACACATCTTTGTTGCACTAAAAGACAAGAGGAAGAGAACAAGCATTTTAAAGAAACTGGGGGAAAAAAAACAGATAATTTTAATATTTTTCTGCGCATTTGGCAGATTTAAGAAAATGTTATTTCAAGATCTGCTTGTAAAAAATTAGGAAAACCTTCCAGAAAAAAAATAAAATAAAAAAAGCCAAACAAAAAACACCACACCAAACCTCTGACAGAAGTACTGTTGAGCATGGTTCATTTAAAAGTGCTGAACTCATATTCAGAGCCTGAAACCTATGAAGCACCAGCTGGGCTGGGATTCAAAACTGCATGGACAGAGTGAGTTTTTGAGTTGTGATGCATTAAGCAGTGGAGGCAACTGCTTTTCTCACCTATTCCACAAGGGAAGGAGGAAAGGAAAAATTTAAGAATTAAGAAAAGAAGACACAGCATTATTGGGTTACAGCATCTTGCACTGCTAGAGGCTGAACCAGAGTTTGCATTACACAGGAACTTCAAAAATTTAAATAAATCTTTTACAGTGAGTCATTTCAAGATGGAGCTGGAAGAAAGACAAAATAAATACAATAAAACTGTGCATATTAAATTAGTTAAGAAGAATCTGTTTATGTACTGAAAGTTCACTCAGAATAAGAGGGGCAAGAAAATGTCCTTGTTCCTGCCAAGTATCTGCATTACTGCTAAGGGAAGGAGAAGAGAGACCACGTAGCAGGTAAAGAAGGGAGTATCTATAAGTCATACATAACAAGCATGGAGAAAGCCTACAAGAGAAGGAATTACATAGCCACAAACTCCTATACACTGCTTAAGGAATGAAAAGGGTCACAGACCTCTCCTATTTCAGTTTAGGAGTGATGAAAAAATGCTGTGACCTATCAACATCCAGCTAAGGAGCTGCCTAGTGGACAGTATTCTCTTTAAGTCCCGTACAGTAGCACTGGTCTATGCAATATACATTAATTTAGTACAGATTGCTTTATGTGCTACTTAAAGTGAGACTAACCAGCTCAAGGGATGGCAAAACAGGTGTACTGGTGCCAAAAACAGGTATACCGATGCCCAGGAGTCACAGTCAACCATATGTAGCTTCTGGTCAGGAGCTGTAGTTGCAGAGAGCTAGCAGGAAGGCAGGCAACTTTCTGGCTATGCGTGGGTGTAAGTGGCCAAAGAAATGTGTGCAAGTTAGCATCCCAAGAACAGAAATGGACTTCAGGATCAGGCAGGTTTATCAGCAAAACAGCTAACAGGAGGGTGTAAAATAAAGCAGGCCTGATCTGCTTTAACTCAGCCTTCACCTTCCTCAGCACATTTCAGGCACAAATGGACATCCCTCCTCCTGGAGCCAATGACAGCAGTGGGCTGCACTCATTCCAGAGTACATTCCTCACTTTCTTAGCATCATTTACACTGGTCTGCCTCTTGCAGTCACATACAAATTACAGCAACTTGCATCATACAGGTATTTACAACTGCGAAACACTTGAGTTTGGTCAGAGAAATTTGATAAAAAGAAGAGCTGCAGAAAACTCAAACAAAAGATCATAAGGGCCCTGTCAATGTAATGAGGGTATCAGTAAACACTAATTTCTTCACTGTATTACTAAAAGTGGCATTGTTATTGTAAACAAATTCATATTTTTAATTCCATTTATTTAGCACTTCTAGGACCTCCGTTTAACTTTTGCTGTTTTTCTCAGTCTGAACAACAAAAAGCAATAAAGTCAGTTTCATTTTTGCTTCCAGCCAGTTTCACTTTCAGAAAAGACTATTTATTTGTTAAAAAAACCCTACAGGTTGATTTCATTGGAATCAAAAGCTGCACACATTTCTGCTGGCCTCTGACTCAATAGAAACTTTTATAAAATACTTAGGTCTAGGTTAAATTAAGTTGACAGAGTTTTGATAACGAATATTTAGTTGATTTAAAGAGAGAGTAATTTAGTCCAAATTGCTAGCACAGCTATTGGTTTAAATTGCAAATTATAGAATTTCACAGAATCATAGCATAGTTGAGGCTGGAAATCACCTCTGGAGACTGCCCAATTCAAACCCCTGTTCCATGTAGGATCAAGCTCTGTATTCTGCACTACTGCCACCAGCACTGGGCCCATATTTTCCTTGCCCTTCCTCATGCTACCAAGGTACCTGCAGGGACTTTTCTTGTCAGTCTACAAGGTCCAAATCCCTAAGAGCTTTGCCTTTCTTCACTCCATCCCTGCACACTCAGACCAGTGTCCCTGAAGTCTCCCTGGGAAACCGCTTCTGTCCCTTCCTTTCTTCCTTTTTATTTAACAGACATTTAATGTAACAGAAAGCTATGCCAGCATTCCATTTTCTAATTTTGTGTGGATAACCGCCTTAATGCAATTGCTTTTCTAGTCCAGTGCAATGGGGATATCAAAGTCCAGCTTATATGCTTTAAAAACTTTTAAATTAAAAAAAAAAAAAAAAGAAAAGAAAACGTGGAATAACAGTCTCTACAAAGGCACAGTATTGTAGCTTGGTTTTACAGTCCCTCTCCTAGTAACCTGCCATACACCACTAGCTTCAAGAGCAGGAGGCAGACTATAGCGCTGTGCTTCCCATCAAGTCATGGTTTGTAAACTCTGAACAAAGACTGATCAGTGAGGAACTGCACCGTGTGACCTGTACAATCTTCATAAAATAAATTAATGAACAAATAAATATTCCCCGATGGACAAGGCAGAGAGCAAATATACCACAATGCCTCCCCATCCCTATTCCCACAGGTAGGCTGAGGTGCAGACACCTGACTGCACTCCCACAAAGACAGCTGCCCCAAGACCTTGGGCACATTTCTGCTTTGCTCTCAAACCTTTTGTAGCTGTGAAAAGCAAATGAAATATGAAAAGAAAGTCCAGTTCTCAGTTTTTCAGACCAAGTGTAACACCCTCAGACCCTGGGATACCCGCACTGCTGCTCCTCCCCTCACCACTCTCAGTGAGCCCCTTGCCAAGGCTGAAGGTCAGGAACAGCTGCCATTTTGAGAGCTGTGTAATCCTCCTCCCAGTCTCTTTCCACAACATTTATAGCAAAGCTTGTACAGTTTTAGTTCAACAAAAATATCAGGAAGCACTTCTAATCCTTTTTCCAGAGAAAGCTACACCTTCTTTGTTATCTGTAGCTCCCCTTTTCTCTCACTAGTTCCTCAAGTTTTTCTGTGAAACTTCAGTTTCCTCTGCTTAGGACCAAGGCCTTGGGGCTGCCAGCACAGGGATCTGTGGAACGGGCGTGTTGGTACCCTTGTAGATGGAGCAAAACTGCCTGCTTCTGCCTGTGAAATGGTCTCTAGTCGCTGCTTAAGAAAAACGCTGCCGACACTCCACAGACTCAAAAGGCCCCACTGTCGCTTGGCTGAGTGTTGCCCACTTCCCCCAGAGCAGGGCAGCTCTGCTACCACCCACAGCCAGCGCCTGCGGCCAGCAGCAGCCCGTGGGGCCCAGCACCTCTTTGGGAGTGGGATCGGGATCAAGCTCGACACCAGGGCAAAAGAAGCATAATGGAATAAAAATGAATCTAAGAAAAATCTTATGATTTTTAAAAATTGGCGCTGCTCCTCTCTGCTGGCTCAGACACACAAGGACTGGGGACTGCAGCACCAGTTGTTCATTGTAAAACTGGATTAGGTAACAGTGGGTTGATTTAGAAGAAGGTTGGTCAGTACAGAATTTTTCATACTTTGTATCCTCTGCTTTGGTTGTTTTTTCCTACTTCCATTCTCTTCAGCTTGCCAGTACTGTTAACAGTAAGAACAGTGATCAGATTTTGACACCAAGGTTGTTCTGTCTCCCATGAAAATTCTTCTTAGCACTGTAATCCCATCACTCTCTGCATGGGAAATACTTGGCTGTGAAGAGCCAGCTTTATATTGACACCCCAGTAACTCAGCTCTCTCTGCAGCTCTACAGGTACTACCAGCGTCCAGCAAATAAAAACTCAGTGGCAGCTTTGCCTGTGTACAGATAATGGCTCTGATGGAGTGCAGGCAGCAGAACATGTGACCAGTGGACATCAGTGGTGTTGTACAACTCTTGCCAAGAACTAACTGCATCTAGAGTACTTAAAGTACTCTAAGAATGGGAACCAATGGATTTTGGCATCTCAGTCTCGGGGGTGGCGTAGGGGAGCGGAAGTTTTGTGGAGGTGGCCACGTTAGTATTTTGCCACAGTGTCCCTTTCAAAATTTTGTCAAAGTTCTGAGCCATGCTGGCTGCTGTAATAAGGTCAGCAGTTTCCTCCTTCCTTCTCATGTCCTGCCACCATCCTTACCCAGATCAGCTATAAATCATATGTAATTTACTTCCATGAGCCTTTTAAACAATTCAGCTTATCACTAATTATAATTTTCTATTTTGCTGGCAAGACTACCCTCAGTTACTGATTTTAAGAAGCATAAAAGGGGCATTTCTTTTACATCTGGTTCTTAGTGTTCTGCCTCCACTCTGCTAAAAATGGGTGCAAATTCTGTGCTGTGATGCTTTCACAAGAAATACAAGTAGATTCAACAGCAAAGTGAAACCTTTGGTTTTGCCCTTTTAATGCAAAAAAGGCTTGGAGTTTTGCGTAGCTGTTAACTTTTCTTTGCAAATCTAGCTGATGAAATAGTACTCAAGGCAAATGAGCGAGAAAAAGTAAGAATCTCAAGTGGTGCAAGCCAACAGAGTTCACTTTCACTATTCAGAAAACATGTATAAAATCTGAGAATGTGGGAGAGCTACATTAGCAGTAAGTTGTTTTTATTAAGTTCCACTATGTTTAGATACTGTGGGGAAATAGAAATAACCATACAAACAACCAAAACAACATAACACCAAAATATAATACAAAGATCTATTTTAATGTGATTCCTTCCTTTCAAACCGGGAAGAGAATTGATTCTGACAAGCAGGAGGATCTAGTCCATTAGGATTCCATATGTTTTCCTGCTTTTACAGTTCCTATCATCATATACTTTGACCTAATGTCTCAAATTCATCTCAGAGCACCATAAAATCCTCATACCTAGCCAGTACCAAATGCACATGCTTCTTCTTTGTATTCCTGTCTTCCAGGTCTTGGGCTGAAGTCCCTGTTTCTCAGACAAAGGTCTTTCAGGAGGACAAATCTAAAGATCCATGCAGGCTACTAAATTAATGAACCAACAGCAAGTCTTATTCAATGCCTAGTACCTCTTTCACCAAGACATTTACTAAGCTATACCTTTCGTTCATATCTTCATTTTTTTTTCTAGTAACAAATTTCTGAGAAAGAAACCCACTACACACACATGCACACAGAGCTTGAAAAATCACAGAAATAGCAAAGTTGGTTTCTATTTCCTATTACCCTGCCTACCTCAACTCCTGATATAACTACAGGCTTAGAGTGAGCACCCTTGTCAGGTGTGTCATGAGGATGAACAGTTAGCTAAATGCATACAGGGAAAAAAATCAGGGAATTTTTTTAAGGATTCATAGCCGTTGTCCCTTGTCTAGTTCTCTGACCATTTGAAAATGTCTTTTATGATTAAAGGCTCCCCCCACCCATAGACATGTGCCTGAAAATTGAACTGATCTTATTGTGTTTTCTTCCAGATTTTACCACAGCAATCTGGGCACCCACCCAAAATTTATAAATTAAAATCTGCTCATGCAGCACAGCATCAGCGACACATACCAACAGCTAAAATATTTTTTCTTTCTCTGTCCCGACTCCAAACTTTGGCACACCCCACGTCACACGTCTGCTTCTACCAAGCCAGTGCAGGAGCGGGGGTTACGCGTGTGCAGGAAGCCGGAGCCGCTGGCACCAATGAGCGCCCCGCTGCCGGCTTGGCCCCAGGAAGGGAATGCTCTCCCTGGGAAGGGGAACAGAATGTTTGCCTGGGGAAGCCTGCTTTGCCTCTGACCAAAGTGGCTGCCTGAGGAAATGCCAGACCTTGTTGCACCGGGGTCAAATGTAGAATTATGTGGCAGTTTGATAAGCTACAGTACGCTAATTTATTGGCTATTTTAAAAAATGTAGAGGAAATTTTATTACGGATTACTTTGCTTTCCTGAAAACTTTTTATAATTAAAAACATCTGGAAGACATTTCAATATATCACAAACAAGAGGAAATCCAAAGCACGTGACTTCTAAGAAAATGATGCAAATACCTTTCTGTGCCAAAGTTTACAGTAATCCGTTTTTCTTATTTGGCTACAGGCTGGGAGGAGAATGAATGGAGGACGAATAAACAGTGGGAAAAATACTAGAATAAGGAAATACGCTATATTAAGAACCACTGTTTCACGACAACTACTATTTAAAAAAAAAAAAATCACTAAAATAGATTGGGCTTCCCCTCCCTACTCTCCTCCCCAACTAATTAGTTTCCAGGGGATATATCCTTCTAGAGTGGATAAATGATGACATCAACCTTGGCAATATTAGGAGGCTATCAGCAAGAAAGAAAGACAGGAATATGTTTTGGATTATTTCAGGTAAAGGGGACTACTGGTTTAATGTCCTGAGTACTACACTTCGTAATTAATATCACTAAAATATACCTACAGCCTTTATGACAGTTCTTTAAGAAGTATAACAAACAAAACTCCAGCACAGTTCAACATATTACTAAATACCTTAGTCTGAGTAATCCATTGTCTTATAAAATACAGTAAGATTTATGTGTTTTAAAAACAAACGCAGCCAAAATGCTTTACAAGAAATCCCCAACACAGTTACTAAAACCCCCCAACAACTAATTAGTTCACACTAAATGAAATAATGCATGAGAAGAACAGTGAAAATGTTTATAAACAAATCCAAAAGTCATGAGAAACTTAAAACTGGTGTTGGGTTCACTGAAAAGACATAGAAAACCAAAACTGCACTGTCCCAGCATTCAGGGTATATATATTCAATTTATATTTAGAATTTCAGTTGAGTGCGTGGACAACTATCATGAAGTTTATATCAGCCCCTAGGTGCAACTTCACCCAAAATCACTATTTCTATCCAGAATTTTTGTCCAGTCTTGCAGTTTGGTTTGTACAAATGTGTTGCTTTTGAGAATGAAGTTGTTATATGTGAAATATTCGTTTTGCCTTTCACTTTCTAGACCAGAATGGGAAAGAAATGAGTTTGATGCCTCCTCATTGCAAACTAACAGGAGACAGGCTATGACAAATTTGGGGTGAAATTTATTATTAAAATCACTGTGTTTGAGATCACTGATACTTTACTGACACTTTCTTAACAGTTTTATGGGTAATAAATAGTTATGAAAGCTGTTATTTAATTTTTTCAGATTATCATGGGGTAGCTGAACTAATCTTTTCTGTTACAACAAATTTTGCAAATCCTAGCCTTCAATGTTATGGACACTTACAGACTCAGATATAAATTAATGCATTGGCAACACTCATATCCCGTTTTAGAGGTATTTTTTTTCCACTACTAATTACTTTCCTTAAAAAAAAAAAAAAAATACATTTCTTAAATGTGACAAGAATTTAAAAAAACTCATCAACTCCCCCAGCCCAAATCAAGCCCTAGTTATGAAATTATAATATGTCGATTTTTATTATTTAGAGAGAACACAGTGCTTGCTGGTGAACTGTACTACAGATAATTTAGGGAAGAGCTGGTGAACTACATTCTCACAATTTCAAAGGCATTTATTTTGTTGAGACAACACTAGGTTACGTACTTTGTGGCAATGAATGTCTTTTACTAGCCCTACTTGCAAAGAAGGCCCAGTTCTGATGGAGTACTCTGATTAGGACTGTAATGTTGCCAATGCATCAAAACAAAGATAAAGACTTAGTTCTCCGTATTTCCTTGTATTTTGAAAAGAAAACACTTTGGAGTGAGAAAAAAAAAAAATATTCTCCTATTAAACAATACAAGCTGCTTAATCAATTGCAGTGAAGAATTGTGATAACATTTTGAATTTTTTTCCCTTTAATGAATATTTGTGGACCAAGTCTACACTGGCAAAATGTTTAACAATTGCATTTGACAATCAGGCATTGCCTTTTTCTGCAGATGAATAATAACTAAACTAGACTTTACATACAATCAACTATGTTTTACACTTTTAATGAACGATTTTGATCTTATAGGCTGATTGCAAAGTAAAATATTTATTAGTAGTAATTATGACTGTGGTTGGTCATTTAATGACCTGATATGGTAACCGTCCTCTGTTCTTGAATGAACTGATACGTCCTAGGGAACAAACCAACCTCTACCTAAACAAGACCTGTTCATGTAAATGTTGGCAAATAGCGAGTACAACAGGATATGAATTTTCTCAAACTAAGCAACAATTTTTACAAATGTTCAGAAACATTGTTGGCGCAATATTCAACCAGCTCTATTACACAGTATTTTTAGTGTAATAGGAAAGTCTCATTAAACATTTTCCTATGAGAAATCTGAGTTTGTAAGGATATTATATTTTCATGGCATTATCACAAATTGAATCCCTCTATCCGAAATAAATTAAACATTTGTTTCCTGGAGTACAATACTGCAATGAAAGAATAAGTCAACTGGCTTAATCAATAACTTTTTAATTTTAGGACTTGTCAGCTTTCCCTTTCTCATTTTTCCTTTCTAGCATCAATGATGACAGATTGAAGGGATATGTACATGGATGAAATACCTCAGATTTGCAATCCAGTTGGAAAATATAATATCATTTGGGAAATCTCACCTCTGCAGGAAATTGGAAAAAAGTTCCAAGGTGTAATTGCAACAGGTGAAACAATCTTCTGGGCTAATAGCACCTGTCAAGGACACGCTTGCACTGGCATTTTGTACACATTGGCACAGAAACCATCACTGGGGAAAGGAGGGGAGAGCTAATGCTACAGAACCAACAAAGCCTGTCAGTTCCAGCCCCCATCCCAAATTCCTCTAACAAGCCAAGAATGGCTACGATTTTTTTTTTTTACTAAAAATTATGAACTATTCACAATGACAGCCACTGCCTTTGGGTAGCACTAACATGGCTCTTCCCAGAGTGAGTAATACCATTTTGGTGGGCACCAACTAATTTGGTGGGAGCTGCAATATTTCCTACTACTATTGCTACTTTTGGAAGAGGTCGGCCCTGTTCTGTGACCTCATATTGACACATGGGTTATACTGATGCAGTAGCCATCATTTTTTAATACGTGTTGCTATTTGTAATGTGCACTTTTATTCCAAGGTGAGGTATAATAGAGAACTTATGCACGTGCTCACCTGAGCTGGATCTCAGTTATCCAGACATCATGATTTTGACTGAGGTTTTGATAGCGTAAGTAACATAAATGAAGAGACTCTATATAATATAATCACAGAAAAATTGCATGGCTATTTCTAACACTGAAATCACAAACAATCTCATAGGAAACATACTTAAAAACAAGTGCTAAAAATAAGAGCGCAATGCTGTGCAGTAAGAAGAAAATAGTTACTCTTCTCACTTAATCAGATAACAGCAGCTTTCCTACCCAAAGAGGCAGGAGTGGAACCAGATCTCCCCCCTCTTGTGTGGTTTCCTGACAGATGATCAGTTCATTTTTAACTCTTCAGGAGTGCAGTCAGGTTACGGTACTTCAACATCTTGTCTTCTGTTTATTTCTTTCACCATGCTTTCCATTCTCCCACTGTGCTGTGTCTCATCTGCACTCACCATACTGCCTCCTCATTTAATCACGCATCAGAAGTCTCCTTCTACCCTCCCATCTCACTACACTGAGTCTAATTTTCTCATTCACAGAGGAGGCTGTCCTCTCCTCCCTGCTTTAATTATGACTCTGCATTAAAAATAAAAATAATAAGAGCTCCTTTTCCTGTGATATAAGTTATTGATGCTCTGACCCTGGAGAAATATACATATTTTTATTTGAAGTAGTTTTAAACATTTTGTTTCTACCAAAAATATGTATTTAAGTAAATGAGAGCTGGGAATGTACCTTCTTTTTTTGGCTGGCTGGCCCCTTTGGAGCTTTGCCTTGGGTGTGTAACTGAGAGACGGGCACTCATGCATGAAGAATAGAGGCTTAATTAATTGGATTGGAATTGTAAAATGGTGTACTTGATGTGGGTAAGGCACATTCCACACTTTTCCCCCATAAAGAATGTGACATTTTTGTGGAAGTGTTGAAGAATGGGTCCAGGAGCCATCAGATGGATGAGACTTCATTAAATAGGTACAGCAGGGAACCCCTAGTCCTGTATCTCACACAGATTTTTCCCCACACATTCATTTAATTAACTCTCAATCTGTATCTATGGTTCCAGAACAATTCTATTTAATTTTTATGTTACATGTTATATATAATTTATAGTACATAATAAATAGTTTGTGAGAGGTGGAGTCATGAATGGTCTGAAACAGGTTTTCCATGTTGAAATGAAGCTGCCACAGAAACCATTTTTTATTTCTGCCAAACTCAGGGTTCCCTTTTTGTTTTTTTTTTTTTTTTTCTCATTTCAGCCTTGAAAAATGCTGTTAAAAAATCCCAAATTATCCAGGAAAGTTTATCAGGTTACAATAAAATAGTGACTTCATTGTTAGCAACGGCTTATTTCAAACTTTTCATGAAATGGGTCCTTTTTACATTATAAGCATTACATACAAAATAAAAATATATGGCTTCAAAATTCCATTTAATGATATTTATTATAAAAATAAATTAAAAGGCATTTTGGGCCCTCTCATTTCCTTCTAAAGTGCAGTTTGCCTCTTTTTAAAATGTCCTGGTCCTGTGGTGGGGAAATCAGTCTCAGAAACAGCTCTTGCACTCTGCTACATTTTAGTTTGGGAAGGAATAGGTTCTTACAGGTAACTTCATCTATTAGTAACAAGCAATCACATTATTCTGTGGTCAACAAGTATTTTAGAAAACAATGGTATATGATTTTTCTTTAAAAAATACATCCTATAAATTTGCTGACTGGTTTCTTTTGGGTTTCCAAGACTCGTATCTTTTAAAGTTTCCCGAAGCACCCTATCATATGTGGCAGTCCTTAAGTTTGTTCCATCTTGCGATATTTTAAGATACACATTGTTGCTCCCTGAGTGTGCAATCCAGTCAGTGAGAGTTTTTTAATGACCTTTCATTTAAGATCAAAGTGCAACAAAAAGTCCTTATTGCCCCTTACTCCTTAAGGAGAGCGGCCCAGGCAATATTATCTTTTTTTTTTTTTTTTTTCTACTGTTATCAAAGATATTTCAGTGTGAAGGTCTTTAGCATTGATACCCTTTTTCTTTGAAGCTACTGAGTTTTATGAAGCTGTTCCTCATGTTCAGAACAGTCTGAATTAGAAGATAAAGGGACATATGATAAGCCATAAATGTGTAACAGCAGAGGAAATTCTGGTAGCACCCATCAAGGTCTCCTTCATTTTCTCAGTCAGAGCCCCAGTTCACTAGTGGAAGCAGCATCATGTCATTCCTTATAAAGGTGAAGGTCAGGTTTTTATTCCTGCATCATGTCTATAGATATCATATCAGAGTTGCTCAAATACTCTGATGTAAATACTTGATCCCTGAACCCAACTATTACTAGCTGTTCTGAAGCCTTGAATGGCTACCACCTAGAAATGCAAAAGGAAGTTGTAATAATAATGACATGCAGTGACACATACAGTCTAAAATAAAGAATTGTTTGAATCAAGTAAAAAAAGTAATAAGAAGTCTTCCCCCTTGTCCCAGTCATTTGAGACAGAGTATTTTATTACCACTCTGTAAAGGTCCAAATGCTGCATACACAACTTCAAAAATATGGCTATTATTATAGCCAACCATCCCACATATATATAGCTCCACCTTATATAAATTATGTAACCATCTTATTTCTGCAAGTTTGAGCTGGAAATCTGTAAGCTGTCTCATGAGACTAAGTTGCTGGTCAAACTGGAAATATAGTGTGAGGTCTAGGCTTTCTTGTGGTACTCTGGCATTTCATATTCAGGCCTGGGCAAAACTAGGATGAGCACACATTTGCAAAAATAAGAAAAGAAAAAAGAATGAAAAATAATTTCTCTGTAGTTCCTATAAACATCAAGGAAATGTTCAGGTATGAGGCACTGCAAGTGGTTTACTCTTTCATTATCTGCCAATCCTTAAAGAGAAAATGTCCAACGTTTCCTTCCCTACTGCTTAGAGATGACTTGTACAAAAAAAAGCTGTCCATACTGTATGAGTTCTATGCATTCAGAAATAAGTTGAATTTAATAAGTATGGCTACAACAATTAATGGAACCAATGGATCCTCACCGATAACATTAGACAGTCTCATTTAAAAATAGCTGTAAATTAAGAGTATACTGCTTTCCAACAGAAGGGACAGTGTGGAGAAAAAAAATGTACAGTTTATTAATTTTTATTCTAAAGCCATTTAAACTCTAAGTTTCATGGCTCCAAAAGCTGCTTACCTTTTTATGAATTAGGAACAGGCCCCATTCTCATTTAATAGATGAAAGTGAGGGTAAGAAAAAGCGACCAAAGAAACACTGTGTATAACAAATTAGAGTAAAAGGAGATTGATATACTTTCAAGATGGTGATATAGCAGTCCATGCTGAGTTTACAGAGCTTGTGTTTTATAGCATGTGCCATAATTACTTCAGCTTAGAGCTGAACTGACTTTGAAAATCCAGAAACAGCTACTGAGGCTATAAAAAGTGAGACTTTGACTTTAGTGAATTTGTTCCAAGAGGGAGAAGTTAAAATTAAAAATGAAATTTCAACTTGCATGCTGTTTTCTGAGGCAAGTCCAGGAACAATGTCTCTTTGGTTCAGCCGTATCTTGCTGCATAACTAGAACTGATCTCAAAATCTTAGACCGGAAACCATGTAGAGAGAAAGTTATGTTACGCAGAAGAGACAGAGATGAACAGCCTCCGTAGAAAAGTAAGAAGGCATTTTCTGTTGAAAAGGATTATTTATGCAATTAGTAGTTGAGTTACCAAATTATCTAAGACAAAGGAGTTTGCTAAGTGCACTTGAAGCATTGATATAGAGCAAATAATGGCAGTTACACAGAAATGACAGGTCTATCTTCAGTCAAAGAAAAGCTGAGAAAAAGGGAAGAGAGTACCTAAACGTTTCCAAGCTCAACCACTGTCAGTCAGGAAAAAAAAACAAACAAACCAACCAACCAACCAAAAAAAACAAAACAAAACAAACAAACAAAAAAACCACACCACTAGAATCACAAGATTTCCCAAACAAGTTTTCTTCTAGAGCTAGAAGACACCATTTGGAACCTAACACAGCAAAAATACAGCCATCTGCTGCCTTGGTTTCCCTAACAAACCACACAGTATCTATTTGCATATCATAGTAATAATAGCTGAATTCCTACCGTGACATACACCTTTCCCAGGAAAGATAGTCACAGATACAAATTAACAGCCCTGATTGTTACCAGTCCATTGAGAAAATTTACAACAAGCACATTTGCAACTAAAGGTGAGGTTCCTGAGGTGTACAGGACCACAAGGAAGGTATATAAACTCCCTAGTTCAAACACAACAGCATTACCCTACAGTATCTGAGTGGCAGATGGAAAACACTGTCTTGTGCTTGGTCTCTTGTTTCCTCTCTCTCTTCTGTTAGAGTTCATAATCAAGCAGTACATTTTTTATTTCTGCTGAGAAAGTGATCCATATTTTCTCATCACCATAAAAAAAAAAGGCCCACGAGGCTAGACCAGTCAGAAAGAAAGCGCGCCAAAAATGCTTTTAGCATACAAAAAAATAATATGATCATTCCCCTTTGTTCTGCTTCTCACCCCTTCTGGTAAAGTTTGGTGAACCTTCATACCATTGCTATTGCTCACAAAGTCATACGCTATCTGCAGCCTTTAAGAAATTAGCTTTTTGGCTGTTGAGTGGGAAGCTGAAAGATGTATAAACACTAGGTCAAGTGTGACTGAGCTCTATCTGAAAGCCAGGATGTTCAGGATGCTGCTGAAGCACCTTCTACAAAGCCCTGAGCTGGGACACGAGCAGTGCATAGGACCAGGTCAGTGGTGGACATGCTACATAGGACATTTCACAGCTCTTTCTGAAGTACATTGTGAAATTCTGCTTGCTGCTGTCAAACTGACTCACCAGTCTAAAAGGTTTTTCAGGATGTTATGGATTTGTTTATTTGTTTCTAGGTGTGTTTCTTTAACTGATATCCCCTAACCTGATGAATTTTTTTTGCCTGCTGTGCAGGTGAACATTTATATTATCAGTACTACAGCTGTGGTTGGCAGGCATGCTTCACATGTATAAGGTGTCCGTAAATATTTTATTTAAGAATAAAAATGATGTAAGTGGTGCAAAATTTTGATATAAATAAGTACAGATAAGAAGTTATGTTGGCTTGATAGGCAAAGGAGCCTTTATGTACTGTGACATGTTCAGGAGGGTGGATGAGAAAGCTATTTCTATGGACTGTGTTTTGAAGTCCCCAGACCATACAAGGACTGGAAGGTTGTGAGTCTTACAGAGATTTGGTCATGAAATAGCTTGACCAAAAGTCTCATCACTTTTATACTTCTGTTGTGCAACTGCTTTTGAGCAGCCATAGCACAGATGTAGGATAAACTTATGGGCTTACAAAGACTGGTCACACCAAGTGTCAGCAGTGCATGAAAAGACCAAGCTATCCAGTACTTGTATCACTAATCAATGTCATCCTTTCTCAGGTCCAGTTTCTCTCCATTCAGGACTTACACTCTTGCTTAGCTTTTGTTATAGCAATGCTCCTTGTATGGCATTTCATCATTGTGTGAACTCTCCATACATATGCATCTCTTGCCTCCTTGGAGGAGCTGCCCAACTCATTCACTACCTACTCCTTGTTCTCTTCCTTCCAGGCCCTCAATTTAACAAGATGAGTGGCAAATACCCCTTCAAGGCATTTTTACAGGCTCACTCAACACTGTGTAATCCTGACCTAGCTCAATTTTCCTCAGAAGCACTTTAGCTTGCTAGAATGCATTATAGGCCCTTAAGAAACCTGAGGACAAATATCAGAGGGAAAGGCACTTGTGAATAAAATCTAATTCATAAATCTGCAATGCAGTTGAACAGTTACATACCTCATTCAATGAATAACTCCTAAAAAAGTAAATGTTAACAATGTTAAATTTATTTTTAAAATGCTCAGCTTCATTGAGCAATACTGCTTTTCTTTTCCTGTTGAGGGCTACAGGAGCTATAAGGAACCCTTACTTCACCCACAAAGCCTGGCATACGAATGACGGGATCACAGCATTGCAGATAATATGCATAAAATTTAAAACCAAAAATAATTTTTCTATAAAAATAACATTTTTAGCTTGCACAATGTTCTATACTTTATTAATCTACTTCTATCTGTATATTCTAACAAAAAGCTTTCATAGCACCATGCATGCAGATTTGTGAAAATTCAGATTTATTTACAGGAAATCAGAAATACATTATTCGTACTAACTTAAACTGAAAGACATCCTTCATTTAAGTGACTTAATCATACCCAGAAAGCAAGTAATAAAATAATGACCTCTATTACAGATCATAAATAGCAATCAAATCCCTACAAAATAATGATCAAACCAGATAATAAGTCTGATTACATTCAAAATCCTGTGCTTCTACTGCGTTTTATTTCTAGAGTGTGAAATAGAAATTGACTTATGAGAAGATGCTGGGTCAACAACCGAGGGGAGTCTAAGCAAATTGAAGAATGCCAATTAAGCCTGGAGGAAGTCTAAATTGGGGTAGCTTACCTCTTCTTCCAGACCCCTCACTGTGCACATCATACCAATTTAGACCCCCCTGAGACTCACTTAGACATATGCACTGAGACTTACTTAGCTACTTAGGCAAACTACTCAGTAATGTGTAACTCCCATATTGCCTCTGAATATGATGCACAGACTCTAAGACTAAATTAGTACCACTTGTATTCGAAGAGGTCAGAAGGTAGAAGTAAATAAACAAAAGCAACAAACTTGAAAGAGGGAGAAACTAAGTTAAAAAAAAAAAAAGAAGAAGAAAAAAAAAAAGGAACTACCTCTCCAGTCATCTTTTTTTCTGCTTTGCTAGCATGTGAGATACACTAGTCTAGCAAATGGTGCAAACAGATCTGTGGAGCTCAACAGACACCAACATTTCAAAACCTGGTTCCAAAAGGGCCTCGTAACCCAGAGTCTCACAAAGTTTTGGGATATACTAATAACTATCTTTGACATGCAATCATGTATCTGACAAATATGAGCATTAGGATCTCTTCTTAGCCATGGTTTTGTTCGTCCTGCTTTTCTTTCTGGCAGACGCATGAAGTATTGACATGCTAACCTCTCTCACCCTTTCATAAGATAAATACAAGATTAAATGCTACAGATTTCTGCAATTTCCAATTAACGACTGTGATTTCATAATTTATACGTCAGAGTCTTTACATCATCAGGGTCTAGTCTCTCTTGAAATAGTAACTTCTAGATGCTAAAGATAAAGGGCATATCCATATGACAAGGTGGAAAGGGGTGTAAGCCTCTCTTTATGCTCCAAACTGGCTGAAACAAGCTCAGTCTGGGGCAGATGACATGATCTAAAACTACAACTGCTACTTAAATGTTGTATTAGGATACATGAAGACTCCTATTTCCAACCAGGATTCTTGATAAGATCAAAACACCAGACACTTGCAATTATTATAAGAAGTCGTTTCTTCCCCCCAGCACCAATTTCCGCTCCCCCCCCCCCCCCCCCCTTCGTGCA
>NW_008609589.1:59466-69263 GCF_000691845.1 Merops nubicus
CTATTTGGGACAGCTAACAAAGCTCCACCCAGGTTCTCTTCCAGTTCTACCTGTGGATGTACTGAGCATTGCCTTGTACTTGCCTTTCCTGTAACCACCACTCCACAAAATATGTTGAAGGGGAGGAAACTCCCTTGTTTTCCTTGTGCTTTTACTTGATTTTCAGTTTCTGCACAAGCATTACTAGGAGCAGAGGCTGAATATACACTTCTGAGAGATACACTTCTACGCCGAGAATGAGACACGTAAAATTTCCTAACAAAATGTTGTGCTTGCCTATAGGCTCCATCCCAGTACAGTCTCAAAGAATCCCTGAAGCCATTAAAATAACCCTCAGCAAGCCTGAGTACCACTTTTGATGTCCATATTTGAAAACTAGAAATCTAACTGAAAGCCAAGTGCTGATTAATAGCAACGTCAACATCAAAGCTTTAAGAATATGTTTCCTAAGTAGAATGATGTTTGTGTGGGGTAGGTACCTAATTCAAATCCAATGCCTATAATACATAAAACTACAGAAATAACTAAGGTTTGCACAGAGTTTTTGCAGAGTCAAGAAAGCACATACAGAAAAGGTGGATAAGGACAGAAGACAGAGACAGCACAGAAAGTCATCATAGGCTACAGAAGCAGAAGAAACTTTAAGAATATATTGACAGCATTGCTGAAAATTAAATAGGAGAAAGTTTCCTTTATACATATCAAAGACAACTGCTTCATCACCAATCCACTATTATAGGCAGAGAAGAACAAAATCTGATGAGACTCGAAGTTACATAGGAAGATGGTACAGCACCTTTTCTACCCACTTACCAGCAAGCTAAAAAGCTTCTTACTTGCTGGTGATACATACACACATCATATACCACAGCACGTTTTAGAAAATAAGCAACTCCTTTATCATTCCACATCCAGGCCAAACTAGCTCAAATTCAACACAGTTTTTTGTCTGTAGGACCTTGCCCTGCCACACAGGGGTCAGTAGTTGCCCAGATGGACACTCTGCAGAGCCACCTTGAGTGCAGGTTTGGTTGCATCTTGCTTCCACCTGAGGCAGCAGCTTTTGTTACACTCTGTCAGAAAGCAACCTGCTGTTCATAAAAGTAGGCACAATAGTAGTCTTCAAAGTCAAAATGGTGCTGTGACCTGATATCACTCCACCAAGAGCACTGCGGACATGTTCACCATGCTGACACCTGAACCCTAAACACAGCACCTTTCTGATTAAATGCCAAGAAACGCACTAAGAGAGAATTATGAAACATGACTTTTTGGGAAGGCTCAAAACACTGTAAGTAGGTCTGGAAGATTATAATAATGCTTTGAGAAGGTATTATTAGTACCTAGGAAGGCCTCTGGGCAATAAGAGGTCGTGTGGTAGACAACAAACCCACAGATATGCAGGGAATCAGTTGCTGGTGGGGAGAGCTGTTTTGGGCCAATCCTCTAAAAAAGAGCTTACAGACAACTATGAGGGAACCACAACTGCACGTTGCTCCTATCCAATGCAGCATTCCAGCACTACAGTTCCAACAGTAAATGCTAATTGAGAGGTATTTAATAATTGAATAAATGCTAAGTAATAATTTAATAGTGTACTTTGTTTACAAATATCTGTAAACAATATGCTCTTTTAATACCACAAACAGTATCCATTTTCTTGTCAATGGTGTTTTTTAGGAGAGAAATGAGTGTAGCAGCCATGGGGCACTGTAGCAGCTGCTACAAAGTAGCTGTAGCCTTATGAACTCACCCTGAAACATATGACTACACATATTGATTCTGAGTTTAAATATTGTCACATAGCATAATTTTATCAATTTCATTTTTAAAAATCTGTCAAAATAAATTTTCCAATTTAAGTTTTGCAAAAATTGAGCAAGATGCCTTATTAACCATATTTGGTTTTATCTAAAAAAAAAAAAAAAAAATTGGAATTGGCAAACTTTAGCATGAGTTTTTTTGATTAGCATGATGCCCAACAAAGCAGTCTAGAAGGAAAATAATCAGATGTGAAACAAACACAGCTCTTTATGAGTCAAGAGCTGGGCTCAAAGTTGAGTTAAATTTTCTCCCAGTCCTATAAGATGTGGTGTTGAAGGGCATTATCCTTCCTTTTGGAAATGAGATACTAATATTAGGTATTACAGCAAGGATCCTGCAGAAATGGTTCACGGTCTCGAATGTTTTTTTCAAATACCCTTTCACATACGGAGTGGATCTGGTTTTCCTCATGCTTTGAGGCATGGGAAAGCACGGAGCATGCTTATCCTCAGAGTGCTGGCCCTCTCCCCAGCTATGCAGAGTTAACGTCACGATCTTCTCTATAGAGCTATGAGGGTGAAAGGCTCTTCTCTGCTTTCTCTCTAGCTTCTACAAGTCAACACAGTAAATTGAGGATACTTTCTGAGGTGGCTTTCATGTGCTGCATACAAACTGGCCAATTAGAGAATTTGTCGGTAAGAGTATACACTAGAGACCGCAAACATGTTGGTGAAATGAAATGCTTGATGTATGTCTTAGAGAGGTACTTGAGCTCAAGGCCTGCAGCTGGGGTAGTTATGAAAAACCACCACTGGGTGTCAGATAATAGAGAAGAGCTAAAGATAAATGGCCAGACTGAAAAAATGCCAAATGCGGACCAGCAGGGCTAGCTGGTAAAATTTATTTACCTGCAAGTCTCTACCCAGACAGCAGAGGGCTGCAAAATTTCTCCAGCTCGGGGAAGGCTCGATGTGGCAGGTGGCAGGACTGGGTCTGTGCGTGTGTCCTGGTCTAACCTCTGCTGGGAGGTAAACCGCAGTAGCGCTGCCCACCACTCCCCCCTCACCTGCCCCACGGCAGGGGAGAATGGGAGGAAGAGAAAGCAATGAGCCGTGGGCTGAGGTCAGGATGGTGGAACAGAACAATGCAATCAGAGAAGAGACCACGGTAACAAGGAGAATACCAGTGAAATAACACACAAAGGGGCAACAGTAAGCCCAGACAAAGCTCTCCCAGCTCCAGCCACCCGCTAAAGCCACTGGGGCTTCTGGGACCAGCCCCTGCCCTTATACAGAGGGCATGGCATCAGCATGTCTGGAATACCCCGGCTGGGGCCCCGCCCAGCTGCAGCCCTTGAGAGCATTAACCCCACCCTGGCCACAGCCAGGGCAGCATGGTGGCGTGGAGAGCCTTGGTGTAGCACCAGGCTAGAAAGCAGCCCACTTCTGGTAGAGCAGGACAGCCATAGCCACGGCAGGCAGGTCTGGAGGCACAATCTGCCAGCAAGTCAGTGAGAGACTGAGCCTTGGCTGCTTCCACGGGAGGTCTGGCTTCCTACATGCCCCTTCCACTGGCCAAATACAGGGGGGGTCAAAATGGAGCCAACTTCACACCTGGGCTATTCCCCCTTTGGCCCTCAGGTAGATCTAGGTCTTTTTTGTGAATGAGAATATGCCTTACTAAGATGGCCACAACACGTTTCTGGTTCCCTGTTTTGTACAGCATCCCCTCATGACTGTGCTTGGCAGAAGCCCTGTTTGCTTTGCTGCCTTCAAGATGAGGGCTCTCAGCTTTCATGGGCGTTGGAAACATCAAAGCCAATCCTAAAGTACAGGCTAGCAGATGGTCACCTCTGGGCCTCTCCCAGGTGCAAGAGTCGCTACTTTTTGCCATTGTCCTTTCAGGGAAGAAAAGATAGGAAGCATCAAGATTCTCAAGCCAATTCTTCCTCCTCAGAGCCACTCCAGCCTGCTTAGGGCAGCCTCATTTTATATCTGCCCTACTCAAGGGCTTCAGTCCCAGCTGCAGAAGTAATTAGTCCCTACCTTACATCCCTTGTCTGGGATCTACATTTGTCATTTATCTGTCTCTGTGAGTGATTTGGTGCCCTGTGTTACACACAGAGGGACAATGGCAGTGCTTGCTCTGAAGGTGTAGCACAGACCTAGCTCTGTCAAATGCCTGGGTGCTGATACACTATAGTCCTCATGGCACTCCCCAGCAGTGGGGTCACTCACCATAAATATTCAACAGAGAGATGCTTGGAGAATAGTGATACTGAGACACCTAAGGGTGATAGCTGTAGAGAAATAAATTACCCCCCCAAAGATGTATGATTTCCTGCCTCATACTTCGAAACATCAGAACACAAGATAGCCTTACTAAAATCTTACTGTGAGGAAGAATTGGGGCTTTCAGGTTTATTTTCCTGAGAGACACCAAGTGTCTTGAGAGACATAATACACTTTATCAGGCCATATGAGAAAGCTGGAGAGAGCAGTCACGTTTTCCAGAACACAGGACCTGCATGAGGTCATTTAATGTTTTGATCCTTTGAACATCATCCCTCTTGGCTCAGTTTGGGCACTGCATCTTTCCAAAGGCACTAATTGATTTGGCTCTGCATGAGATGAATAAGAATATGACCACTAAACATTTCTTCTTGAATAGAATGCTGAGGAATGAGTAATATACCTCTTTTCCCACTAATTTCTATAATCGGTTCTAATTAAACATGGCAAAGAAAAAGATAGTTAGGGTTGCCTTATTCAGAAAGAAGTAGATCATCCAAGCAACAAATTTGTGGTACAGCAGTTTGGCGTTTACCTCTAGCCTAGAAATTTGTACCAATTATCTCACCATTAGTGGAACATGGTACATCGCAGATTGCATACTCCAGGCATATAATTTCAAGGGCAGGAAAGGCATATCAAAACCATCATTTTCTAATTCTGTAGATGAGGGTTTGTTTACGCAATCTTATACCATTTCAGATGAATGGAGGCAAGATCAGTAGAAAAAATTAGCTTTCCTATAGATAATGTGAGTCTCAGCAGGCCTATTTCTTAAGGCTTATATTAATGTCAATATAAGTTTCAAGGGATTACCCATAGGATACTCTTGAAAATAAGATGTCACATTTCAATGAATTTAACCCAAGGCACAAATTTTTAAGTGTACACTGTAAATATTAAATAAATTTGCCTACTCCCTCGTAGCTGCTGCTTATTGTTTGAGAAATATTTCAACTTAAAAACAAAAAACTGTGAAAATTTTGGCATGTGCCAAAAGAATTTCAGAATTTTGACATAAACTGTGATCTAATTAAACGATAAGACCTGACAAAACAGTCACCACGGTCTGATAATGACCTCCCGGGGCAGTTAAACATACCAAAGCAAAGCAGAACAGACTGAGAAGGTCAGCAACAGTACTACGAAACCTTTTACAAGAGGTCTAATCATTCTTATAGCTCTCACTTTGTTTGTTTTATTTTTCCTCTACTTAAAAAATAAAACACACACATAGAAATACAGAAAAGACATTGTTCTGGATTATTTGCAGATACAAAAACTCTAAAATATAACTATGTGGTCTGATAAATAGTCCCACTGTGGCTGGCACTTTATTTTGCAAATGTCATTAAAATATAATTATTGTTCTCATCTAGGATAATGAATACCAACATACTGGGGCTAAAAAGAACATGATGGAGACAGACTGTGCAAGGTACTTATACTACTGCTAGCACCTGTATCCCTCTAAAATGGAGACCAGAATATATGACATGATGGATACTTTCACGGGTTAGTTCAAGGTTCTTAAGTGTTATACACCTAAGTTCATGCTGCCAACCATACTTTCATGGGCAGCTTCCTTTTTATCCATGACAACATAAGGCAGTTTTTAAGGTAGAAAGTTAATATGGGGAGATGATCATTTTACTTCTTTTTTATAATGCAGTTAAGTAACTGGAAACACAGCACAGGCACGTCCTCATGGAGCTGATAGAAATATAGCATCTCTCTTTGTGGACCAGCAGTAGAGCCCATTCCTTTGTTATTTGCTGGTTCTTTGAAAGACCACTGGTTGAGAAAAAGCACTAAGTACAACATAATTAAAGGAACCTCAACAAATTACTCTATAAATTTGATTTCTGCAGTCAATTGAAAGTTTACACACAACACCCAAAAGTAATTCCCTGCAGAAAAGTAGAGACCGTATCCTGGTGTAAAGTCTCTTCCTAATTTGGATAAAAAGTCCACATAAATACACGTACGAGCATATACTGAAACTAGGTGTAACTTGCTGCTCTGTAATATCCCAGCAGCATAGCAATTATTACAGTAATCTTATTACATTTACTCCCTCTAAGGATAGTTTTCCATGGGTCCCAGAAAATTAATCCCAACATGACTTTTTTTTTTTTTTTGGCTAATCAAGAATATAAGAGTGTGCGATACCCAAAACATGATCCCATTTACTTTTGTATATGAGAAAAGGATTGTTCACCCTCTTGTCCTCTAAAATATTTTGATTTGGTTTTTAGTTTTTAAGCAGCTAATGCTATCCTTACCTGCTGACTTCCATTGGGATTTCTGCGTGGTTTAGCCTAATTATTCTCGATGTTGGTCCTCTCACGCTATGAGCTACTTCAAAGGAGAGAGCTAGAAAAGGGATTGCTTTTCTAAAAAGCGCAATATCAAGGAGAAAAGATAGCATTTTGCTCTCATGATATGATGGACAAATCATAAAGAAAATCTATTAGAATGATATATGGTACAAATTTTAATATAAAACACCAGCAAATGTGGTTGTTTTTTTTTTTTTTTTTCCTGGAGTGGCTTTGAAATTGTACAGTCTCTGTTTTGTCCAAATTTATTGCTAAAGCCTCTAGTTGAAAAGTTCGCCAATGAACAGAATCAAAGTAATCAGATTTTTACATTACAAGACCTAGTAAAATCTCGGTTCACAGCTATGATTTCCTAATGAAGCACCAGTACCTATAAATGAATATCATTTCCTGCCTCAGGGCTCCCCTGTGTTTTAAGTACAGCGCCCGTTTATTCATCAGTGTTGACCAGATACTGTTGGATTACGATCTGCTTTTTGGAAGCAATATAAAGCAGGTCCTTTATTTTTTTTTTTTTAAGGTTTAACGTAGCATCTAGTTTATTATAATTTTTCTGGTCAAAGGAATCTTTCCATAAATATTCCAATATATCCCAATCAAAACATAGTTTTTTTGAGCAAAGTTTTTTTTCCTGATCAACAATTGCCTCTTTATTACTAATACAAACAAATATATAAGTTCAAACAACGTTACAATGTTTAGATTAGAACATGCAGACTGGCAACCAGTCACTCAATGGTACCGATAAAGAGGGACCAAATTCAACTTTAAGCTAAAATTCCAGAACAAATTCAAACCAAAATTGTGCCAGCTTCTACCAATCTATGCCAAAGCCCAGTGCCCTGTTCATGGATGGCAGCAGGGGAATCGAATGACCACAGCTGCTCAAAACGTGTGCTAGACATCCAAGCAGTGAATGGCCAGAGCAGGAGAAGAATGCACTGATTCAGCAGCCGCGAACAGCAAGGCTCATATGAAATCCCAACCACAAATTAAATTAATCTCCTTCCATCATCAGAAAACACCAAAGGAAGGCAGAGTGCAGTGAGCCATGCTGAAACAAGAAAGTGTTATTTATATCTTCCAGACCCAGCACTGGTGAATTTGGCCCTTCATCTATAAATTACCTATTTATGCCTTTAATAGGTATTTCAGGGACAATGATTTGTAAGACAAAAAAGAGGGTCAAGGCTCATGCAACAACTCGGTGCAGTTACATGTTAAACAATAGATTCAGCCTTTGCCCTAAATTTTCTGCATCAAATTATAGCATTAATCAGATCGTAATTTAATCAAGTTGCAGGGTTATATTTGAAGGCAGAAGTTAGTTCTTTGTTTTGTGAGTTTCAGTATCTCAAATAGCAGAGTAGGTTCCCATGCAATATTTCCATGCGTTTGTCAAGATTTGTGGACTTCTGGAAAGACCATATGCTTGGGCCATTTTGTAGTTTACTATATCCCAGCATCTGAGGTGTTAACTTGTTTCATTGTTCATCTGAGTGGAATCCTGGCAAACAACGGGATTTTTAAATTATCAAATAAAAATAATAAAAAGCTTTCTTACTTTGTAAACCATGCTTAAGCATTCATTTTTTTTTTGGCATTTTGTAAGTGTAAAAAACTGGATTTTTTTAAAAAACCCAACATTTTATAATTATATAGGCAAATCCGTCTTAAAAGAGCAGGTTGCTGTCCAAGTCACAACTCCTAACAAATGTAGATTTACAATAAAACTAATGACAAATGTCAGCACACACCAACGTAATTATTACTATGATCTGCTTACTGACAGCTGTAACAAATTGTAGCAGACAGAAGCTGGACTCTTAATGGTAACAACTGGACCACATTTAAGTACTATTAGATACTAACTAGTACGACCTGTCAGGCTGGCCTTACTGCAAAACATAAGGAAAATATCCCCAAAAGGAAGACTTTTTTTTTTTTAAGCCCATCCCTTTTCTTTTTCCATGAAAGAGCTTAACAGACTGCAAATATTCTTTGAGTAGTAGTCATTAGGGTGATGTACAGGGCTGCAGTCTGCTCTCCAGAACAGTGTTCAAGAAAGAACTAGCCTATAAACAAGTTACCACAGGGCAATGCAGGGTGTGAACTTTGAGTGCATCAGCTGCTCTCTGGTAATTGCCTCTGTGCATGCTTTTATCCTGTGGTTACCTCAAGGTTGTTTATCTTTCTTTCATAGAGAAGTAAGCTGCCTTGAATTATCTGATTAGCTGAGAGGAGAAAGGGTGTAGATGTACCGATCCTCTGAAGCAGCTGATGTGCTGTGGGTCTACATTCTCCCTTACCCCACAATAACGGGCTCCAAGTTCTTCCAGTTCCAGTGACCTAACTCCAGCTGCCTGGGTTGGGGTGACTCAGGGTTTATGTTGCTGGAGCTGTGAGCAAACTGTTACTCTTTGTCACGTAGAGCCATACTGTATCATCAATTTTTAAGTCTAAGTCCCAACTGGAATCAGTTAAGAGATCAGCCTAAAAATCAATGACACAACATAGGCCCAAGATAGCAGCAATCCTTCCTGTAGATCTCGCATCTTTGTTTTTAAATCTCCTCTCTTGGATAGATCTGGCTTGTTTTGTTCTGCTCCTACTATATCTGAGTAAAAATTGGACATGGGCCCAGAGTAAAACATGGCATCTGAATTCCAGCCACCTGGATATGTGTGAAATTTGAATTCAGGCCCTGACTCTAATGCTGCACATGGCCCTAACATCACATAGATCGAAAGACCCCACATTTACCGATCTTCCTGAGAGATGGGGAATACAAATTCTCTACTAATGATGGCAAAGAGCAATGGAAGTAATTTTCGAGATTTTCACTACTCTGCAAGACCAAGAACTTATCACTATGGGATAAGACCCTATATGACACCTTTTAAAAGAGGAAGTCTCACTCTAACCTTTGCCTTCAGCCCTTACAGAGCTCCAGAGCAGCTGAAGAACCTCTGTGGTTGAAGCTTTCACTCTGTTTTCACACCCAAATGCTGAGGGTTCAGCTCTGCATTTGTCTCAGTAATTGGAGAGGAGAATGTCTCATCAATAGCAGTCTCTGTGAGTGTATTTTCCGGAATGAAAGACATGTAGTTACCTTTCAGCAGTGCAAAGAGTTTATGGACTCTTCCTGTTCAGCTCCCCAAGCTCATAAGCTGCTGCTCAAAGAAGCTGGTATGTGGATGTCTTATTTGAACACGACCAAGCTGGCTGGCAGGTGGAAGCTCACAAATGCTGTCAAAAGTAGCACGGCAGTACAGCTTTCTTTAAGTACATTTGGCTAGTTTTTAAAATAGTAATACATTTTGAAGACAAAAATGCCACTGTCAAGGCTGGCTGTAACTTCTGTGAGGTGAATAAGATTAAAAAGATTTTTGGCATTCCT